>NW_027442265.1:0-151247 GCF_048569485.1 Anomaloglossus baeobatrachus
GTGCTAGAGCACTCGTTTGCTGTGGAGTTGAACGCTATGTGAGCAGTTCTTACCTTCAATGAGCAGAAGTCTCTTTTTTCAGATTTCAATATCTCTGTGGGTATCTGGCAGAAATATAGAATACTCTTTACTGCTAAGACCCTGTACACCACTCCCACTAAAGGGGGCTTTACACGCTGCGACATCGCTAATGCGGAGTCGTTGGGGTCACGGAATTTGTGACGCACATCCGGCCGCATTAGCGATGTTGCTGCGTGTGACACCGATGAGCGATTTTGCATCGCTGCAAAAACGTGCAAAATCGCTCATCGGTGACATGGGTCTCCATTCTCGATTATCGTTACTGCAGCAGTAACGATGTAGTTCGTCGCTCCTGCGGCAGCACACATCGCTCCGTGTGACACCGCAGAAACGAGGAACCTCTCCTTACCTGCCTCCCAGCCGCTATGAGGAAGGAAGGAGGTGGGCGGGATGTTCCGGCCACTCATCTCCGCCCCTCCGCTGCTATTGGGCGGTCGCTCAGTGACGTCGCTGTGACGCCGCACGGACCGCCCCCTTAGAAAGGAGGCGGTTCGCCGGTCACAGCGACGTCGCCTGGCAGGTAAGTATGTGTGACGGGTCTGGTCGGTGTTGTGCAGCATGGGCAGCGATTTGCCCGTGTCGCGCAACAGATGGGGGCGGGTATCCACACTAGCGATATCGGGACCGATATCGCAGTGTGTAAAGTAGCCTTTAATAAACTGTGTAAAGGATTTTAAGTAAAAATCCACAATAAACCAGCGCTAGATGGGTTTTTATAATTTTATTAATAGACCACAAATAAAACATTTTTTGCTATCCTTGTTTCAAGACAGAGTATTTGATAATATACAATACACTGATTATTACTAAAACCAAGGACCACATAAAACAAGGACCACATAAAATAAAAAATGAAAGTAATGAGAATAAAATTCTTTTGTATAACCAATTAACTTCGAGGTGATACAATATTCACATTGATTTAGTTTTACCAGTCTAATGTAATGCCCCGGCCGGTGGCATATATTTTGTTTGGTTAATAATTTAGACTTATACAATGAAAGATGTACTATACCACCCCTGGCTAACTTACAAGTTTTAAGTTGTACAATATAAGTTTGCGACGTTATATTCATATATAGGAAGGCAAACAATATTGGCAATTTAGTGGCACCCACCATACGTAATCTTACAGCACCTAATAAGGGAGGATTATTTGGCCTGAAAGGTTTTTTTCCATGCAAAAGCTGTATAGTATGTAAGAATACAAAAAATATTTCACGGAAATCCTTCTTACAGGGGCAGTCAGAAGTCATGATTAGAGAATTTATTACATGTCAATCAAAGGGAGTAGTATATTGCATTCAATGTCCCTGTCAGAAAAAATACATTGGGAGAACTATTAGACCCCTATGGAAAAGGGTGGGTGAGCACATTAGAAGTGTTAAAAATAAATGTACTAAGCACCCCCTATCCAGACATTATGTGTTAAAACATGGAGGGTCCTTTAAAGGATCCCAAGTATGGGGCGTACAAAAAATAACTAAGGATTGGAGAGGTGGCGATTTCATTAAAAAAATGTCACGAGCAGAAAGCCAATGGATTTTTGAATTGAACACCTTGAAACCATATGGACTCAATAATGATATAGAACTGTTTGCTTTTAATTAATTTATATTTTTATAGGTAGAGGAGTAATAGGTACTGATAATAATACGGAGAGAAGGAAAAAAAAAAAAAAAAAAAAAAAGCGATTGTCATGGAGATATATGTGTATATATGCATAATATATATTAAAATTGGTGCTTCACTTGCCCAAGGTTGATGTAGATATAAGGGGCTTTTCATATTATAGCAAATTTATATTACACCTTTATGATGTCCTTTTGTTAAATTTATTGTTGAAAAAAAGCATATGCATATATACACATTGTCTTCCCAGTATATGATGATACAAGCAAGGCTATATCTTTTTAGAAAAACCTTTAGAAAAACCTTTGCACATAATTATATTATATGGCTATTATGAACGGTCTTTCACAAATTGATATATGTAGTGGTCATTGAATGTTGGTTGAATTTAAACATTGTTTAATTTTATGCAAATTATAACCAATTAAATATATGCATAAATAGTGCTCTAGGCAACAGCTGAGTTATCCTTGAGGAAGGGGGCCGTTACACGCCCCCGAAACGCGCGTCGGATCAGTTTTCTTTTTTTTAGCCTACCTCACCTGTGCGTTGATAACCTGCCAAGTAATCTCTCCCTCGTGTGGAATCAACCGGCTTCCACTGGACACGGTACGGATTGCCTGCTGGAGAGGTTGAGAGGTTACCGCTGACATTTCCTTTGTCTGCAACCAGGATACATTGGTACCTCCAGCGGTTCTGCATTGCTCGTTTGGAAGCGGATCGGAGCCTTGTGTGGTGCTAACCTGCCAAGCAACTTCCTCCTGTGTGGAATCAGTCAGCTGACACTGGATACGGTCTGGACTGCCCGCTGGAGAGGCTGAGTAGTTACCGCTGATCTTATTGTTGTCCGCAGCCAACATCTTGGTGCTTTCAGTGGCTTCGTACTGCTTGATTTCGAAAGTACATTTGGGAGAATACGGGACCGGCTGGTTTGTGGCCTTGTGAAGTGTTATAAAGGCTCTGTAAAGAGGGATGTCGGTAACCATACATCTCCCCCAGAGCCAGCACTAGTCGCGGCCACTGGCCTCAAAAACGTCCGCTCTGGAAGTCTAACAGGTCAATCCTGTACATAGCGGTTCCAGCCTAATCAATGGAGAAATCCGGGGTGTTTTTTGCGGTCAAGTTGTTGTGAGGTTTATTCCCCCAGGCCCTGGGGGCGAATATAACGTCGCAAACTTATATTGTACAACTTAAAACTTGTAAGTTAGCCAGGGGTGGTATAGTACATCTTTCATTGTATAAGTCTAAATTATTAACCAAACAAAATATATGCCACCGGCCGGGGCATTACATTAGACTGGTAAAACTAAATGAATGTGAATATTGTATCACCTCGAAGTTAATTGGTTATACAAAATAATTTTATTCTCATTACTTTCATTTTTTATTTTATGTGGTCTTTGTTTTATGTGGTCCTTGGTTTTAGTAATAATCAGTGTATTGTATATTATCAAATACTCTGTCTTGAAACAAGGATAGCAAAAAATTTTTTATTTGTGGTCTATTAATAAAATTATAAAAACCCATCTAGCGCTGGTTTATTGTGGATTTTTACTTAAAATCCTTTACACAGTTTATTAAAGGCTACTTTACACACTGCGATATCGGTCCCGATATCGCTAGTGTGGATACCCGCCCCCATCTGTTGCGCGACACGGGCAAATCGCTGCCCATGCTGCACAACACCGACCAGACCCGTCACACATACTTACCTGCCCGGCGACGTCGCTGTGACCGGCGAACCGCCTCCTTTCTAAGGGGGCGGTCCGTGCGGCGTCACAGCGACGTCACTGAGCGACCGCCCAATAGCAGCGGAGGGGCGGAGATGAGTGGCCGGAACATCCCGCCCACCTCCTTCCTTCCTCATAGCGGCTGGGAGGCAGGTAAGGAGAGGTTCCTCGTTTCTGCGGTGTCACACGGAGCGATGTGTGCTGCCGCAGGAGCGACGAACTACATCGTTACTGCTGCAGTAACGATAATCGAGAATGGAGACCCATGTCACCGATGAGCGATTTTGCACGTTTTTGCAGCGATGCAAAATCGCTCATCGGGTGTCACACGCAGCAACATCGCTAATGCGGCCGGATGTGCGTCACAAATTCCGTGACCCCAACGACTCCGCATTAGCGATGTCGCAGCGTGTAAAGCCCCCTTTAGTGGGAGTGGTGTACAGGGTCTTAGCAGTAAAGAGTATTCCATATTTCTGCCAGATACCCACAGAGATATTGAAATCTGAAAAAAGAGACTTCTGCTCATTGAAGGTAAGAACTGCTCACATAGCGTTCAACTCCACAGCAAACGAGTGCTCTAGCACTGGCATCTCAGCAGGGATATTCCCCCTACTACACATGTGTGTCTGGGTCCCTGTGACAGTTTACAGGACATAACTCAGGGCACCTAGACAGAAGGCAGAGGGACTACTTTCTATTTCTGGTGTAGAGCTTAGTACAATATATATATATATACTATTACATGTGACACATGTACCTTGTATTACCATTATTCGCTGTATATGAACCCCTTTTCTCCGGGCATTATTTGTCTATAGCATTTTTCACGAACCTGAGGCAACTGAGAACCCTTCAGTGAAGGAATTCCACTAACCCTCACAATACCAACCAGGGGCCTCCCTGCAGTAACTCAGGTAGTTGTACCCATTCTCTTTCCGCATTCTATGTGTTCTTCTTCTTTCTTCTTTTTTTTCTTTTTTCTTCTTTTTATTTCTATCATGTAGTTCAGGGGTTTATAGATATATGTCCTGCATCTCATATTTCCTTTAGTGGTGCTTCTTACCCATTCTCATATCATTTACCCTAGTATTTCATGATCCTGAGGCGACTGAGAACCCTTTAATAAAGGAATCCTTTTTCACTTGAATTGTCAAGTGATACTTACCAGTGACTATCACGTAATGTTACAGGTAGTTGCATTTTCTTCCTCTTCTTTCTCTCCTTTCTTCTTTGTCACACGGTCTATTGTGTTATAGCCCACGTGTCATGATTAGAGTTGAGCGCGGTTCGTGGTTCGTGGTTCTCCAGTTCTAGGCTCGAGTGATTTTGGGGCATGTTCTAGATCGAACTAGAACTCGAGCTTTTTGCAAAAGCTCGATAGTTCTAGAAACGTTCGAGAACGGTTCTAGCAGCCAAAAAACAGCTAAATCTTAGCTTGGTTTCTGCTGTAATAGTGTAAGTCACTCTGTGAATCAAACTATTATCACATTTCAGTGTATAGTGTGCGTGAACAGCGCCTTCAGATCACTGCTGTTTCTATAATGGCGATCGCCATTTTTTTTTTTTTTTTCTTGTCTTCCTTCCCTAAGCGCGCGCGTCTTGTGGGGCTGGCCAGCATGTCAGCCAATCACAGACACACACACACCTAAGTGGACTTTGAGGCAGAGAAGCAACGGCATGTGTGATAGGATCTGCATGTCACATGTCCCTGCATTATAAAACCGGACATTTTCTTCACGATCGCCATTATCTGCCTTCTGCGTCTTTGGTGTCAGACATCACTGTCGCAGATCCGTCCTTTGTCCTATCGCCGATACAGCTGTATGCGCTGCATACACAGCGTTAGACAGCTTAGGGAGAGCACATTCTAGCAGTCCTTTTAAGGGCTCGTACCGGCAGGGTCAGAGAGCCATAGGTGACAGGTCCTGCAAACAGCAACAGCGTCTGTGTAGCCCAGGTCAGGGATTTCCTCCCTGCATTTCACCATTAGGAGGGAATAGAAAGGCAGGCTTCCATTCCTCTACCCAGAGCACCACAATCCTGCCACTGTACCCTCTTGTCCTCTGCACACTCCAACTCATTCTAAGTAAGCCATTATACTAGCAAACACTCAGTGTACCTAGTGGCATCCTATCTGTGGCTATTGGACTTTGCTATAGTCCAACTAGTGCAAAGACATTTGCAGAGCACATCTGCCTGCATTGCACACTCCAAGTTTTTTAAACTAAGCAATTTTACTAGCAAACACTCAGTGTACCTAGTGGCATCCTATACGTGGCTATTGGACTTTGCTATAGTCCCACTAGTGCAAAGAAATTAGCAGAGCACATCTGCCTGCATTGCACACTCCAAGTTTTTTAAACTCAGCCATTATACTAGCAAACACTCAGTGTACCTAGTGGCATCCTATACGTGGCTATTGGACTTTGCTATAGTCCCACTAGGGCCAAGACATTTGCAGAGCGCATCTGCCTGCGTTGCACACTCCAACAAATTATAACGAAGCCATTATACTAGCAAACACTCAGTGTACCTAGTGGCATCCTATACGTGGCTATTGGACTTTGCTATAGTCCCACTAGTGCCAAGACATTTGCAGCACGTCTGCCTGCGTTGCACACGCCAACGAATTATAACTAAGCCATTATACTACCACACACTCAGTGTACCTAGTGGCATCCTATACGTGGCTATTGGACTTTGCTATAGTCCCACTAGTGCAAAGACATTAGCAGAGCACATCTGCCTGCATTGCACACTCCAAGTTTTTTAAACTCAGCCATTATACTAGCAAACACTCAGTGTACCTAGTGGCATCCTATACGTGGCTATTGGACTTTGCTATAGTCCCACTAGTGCCAAGACATTTGCAGAGCGCATCTGCCTGCGTTGCACACTCCAACTAATTATAACGAAGCCATTATACTGGCAAACACTCAGTGTACCTAGTGGCATCCTATACGTGGCTATTGGACTTTGCTATAGTCCCACTAGTGCCAAGACATTTGCAGAGCGCATCTGCCTGCGTTGCACACTCCAACAAATTATAACGAAGCCATTATACTAGCACACACTCAGTGTACCTAGTGGCATCCTATACGTGGCTATTGGACTTTGCTATAGTCCCACTAGTGCCAAGACATTTGCAGAGCACATCTGCCTGCATTGCACACTCCAAGTTTTTTAAACTCAGCCATTATACTAGCAAACAGTCAGTGTACCTAGTGGCATCCTAAACGTGGCTATTGTACTTTTGTCAATTCACAGTATTGGAACGTTATTTGCAGCACGTCTGCCTGCATTGCACACTCTAACTTTTTTAAACTCAGCCATTATACTAGCAAACACTCACTGTACCTAGTGGCATCCTAAACGTGGCTATTGTACTTTTGTCAATTCACAGTATTAGAACGTTATTTGCAGCACGTCTGCCTGCATTGCACACTCTAACTTTTTTAAACTCAGCCATTATACTAGCAAACACTCACTGTACCTAGTGGCATCCTAAACGTGGCTATTGTACTTTTGTCAATTCACAGTATTGGAACGTTATTTGCAGCACGTCTGCCTGCATTGCACACTCTAACTTTTTTAAACTCAGCCGTTATACTAGCAAACACTCACTGTACCTAGTTGTATCCTAAACGTGGCTATTGTACTTTTGTCAATTCACAGTATTGGAACGTTATTTGCAGCACGTCTGCCTGCATTGCACACTCTAACTTTTTTAAACTCAGCCATTATACTAGCAAACACTCACTGTACCTAGTTGTATCCTAAACGTGGCTATTGTACTTTTGTCAATTCACAGTATTGGAACGTTATTTGCAGCACGTCTGCCTGCATTGCACACTCTAACTTTTTTAAACTCAGCCATTATACTACCAAACAGTCAGTGTACCTAGTGGCATCCTAAACGTGGCTATTATACTTTTGTCAATTCACAGTATTGGAACGTTATTTGCAGCACGTCTGCCTGCATTGCACACTCTAACTTTTTTAAACTCAGCCATTATACTACCAAACAGTCAGTGTACCTAGTGGCATCCTAAACGTGGCTATTGTACTTTTGTCAATTCACAGTATTGGAACGTTATTTGCAGCACGTCTGCCTGCATTGCACACTCTAACTTTTTTAAACTCAGCCATTATACTAGCAAACAGTCAGTGTACCTAGTGGCATCCTAAACGTGGCTATTGTACTTTTGTCAATTCACAGTATTGGAACGTTATTTGCAGCACGTCTGCCTGCATTGCACACTTTAACTTTTTTAAACTCAGCCATTATACTAGCAAACACTCACTGTACCTAGTGGCATCCTAAACGTGGCTATTGTACTTTTGTCAATTCACAGTATTGGAACGTTATTTGCAGCACGTCTGCCTGCATTGCACACTCTAACTTTTTTAAACTCAGCCATTATACTAGCAAACACTCACTGTACCTAGTTGTATCCTAAACGTGGCTATTGTACTTTTGTCAATTCACAGTATTGGAACGTTATTTGCAGCACGTCTGCCTGCATTGCACACTCTAACTTTTTTAAACTCAGCCATTATACTACCAAACAGTCAGTGTACCTAGTGGCATCCTAAACGTGGCTATTGTACTTTTGTCAATTCACAGTATTGGAACGTTATTTGCAGCACGTCTGCCTGCATTGCACACTCTAACTTTTTTAAACTCAGCCATTATACTAGCAAACAGTCAGTGTACCTAGTGGCATCCTAAACGTGGCTATTGTACTTTTGTCAATTCACAGTATTGGAACGTTATTTGCAGCACGTCTGCCTGCATTGCACACTCTAACTTTTTTAAACTCAGCCATTATACTAGCAAACAGTCAGTGTACCTAGTGGCATCCTATACGTGGCTATTGTACTTTTGTCAATTCACAGTATTGGAACGTTATTTGCAGCACGTCTGCCTGCATTGCACACTCTAACTTTTTTAAACTCAGCCATTATACTAGCAAACAGTCAGTGTACCTAGTGGCATCCTAAACGTGGCTATTGTACTTTTGTCAATTCACAGTATTGGAACGTTATTTGCAGCACGTCTGCCTGCATTGCACACTCTAACTTTTTTAAACTCAGCCATTATACTACCAAACAGTCAGTGTACCTAGTGGCATCCTATACGTGGCTATTGGACTTTGCTATAGTCCCACTAGTGCCAAGACATTTGCAGAGCGCATCTGCCTGCGTTGCACACTCCAACTAATTATAACGAAGCCATTATACTAGCAAACACTCACTGTACCTAGTTGTATCCTAAACGTGGCTATTGTACTTTTGTCAATTCACAGTATTGGAACGTTATTTGCAGCACGTCTGCCTGCATTGCACACTCTATCTTTTTTAAACTCATCCATTATACTAGCAAACACACAGTGTACCTAGTGGCATCCTATACGTGGCTATTGGACTTTGCTATAGTCCCACTAGTGCCAAGACATTTGCAGAGCGCATCTGCCTGCGTTGCACACTCCAACAAATTATAACGAAGCCATTATACTAGCACACACTCAGTGTACCTAGTGGCATCCTATACGTGGCTATTGGACTTTGCTATAGTCCCACTAGTGCAAAGACATTTGCATAGCACGTCTGCCTGCATTGCACACTACAACTTTTTTAAACTAAGCAATTTTACTAGCAAACACTCACTGTACCTAGTTGTATCCTAAACGTGGCTATTGTACTTTTGTCAATTCACACTACTGCAAATCTATGTGCAGCACCTCTGCATGACAACCTCGTGCTCTGTTTTTAATAAGCTATAATGATAGCACAAAATACTGCCATTTTGTGGCATCATAGAACTGGCTGTTGTATTCCATTAGTGCCCCACTGGTGACAAGCTATTTCTAGCACCTCTACATCACACCCTCATGCACATTTTGCTACGCTAATGTTATAGCAAACTCATGGAATTCATTGCTGCATTTCATAATTCGGAGGGATAGAAAGTCAGGCTTCCTTTAGCTTTTCCTTCTTTTCATAGACAGCATCTCCAAGACAAATTTCCCCTCCACGTCTAAGTGTGGAGAGGCAGCTAGTGCGCATGCGTGTGCCGATGTACCCCAGCTGCAGCATAATTACAGTGTTTCGCCTAGTGAGTATGCTCAGCCTGACTGTGCCATTCCTGACGCTAAGTTTTCATTTCGGGATACAGCGCATGCTCCCACACTAAGTGTGAAAAGCCTCTTTGCACAGGTGCTTGCATTCCGTGCCGGGTCTAAGTCCTGTTTTGGGCATAGACACCATGCTAAAGCTGATAGTCTTTTTTCAGAGACTGTATTTCATGCTACTGAGCATGCTCAGGCACTTCCTGCATCAGAGACTAGGTCCGGTAATGAACTCTTTGGCCCTGGCCCTGATGTGGGGGTCCCATATAGACCACAGGGCATCAGGTGTCCTCCCAAATGGCTTGCAGAGGCCCACACCTATGACTTGTCACCGCATTATTGATGCTCAGACGATGACTGGTGAGGTGTTTGGGTCATGGCAGCCATGAGGTCATCATTGAAGTTGCGTTTCCAAATAGGACGCTAGTTATGCCACTCATGACGTGTCACTCTACTTTTGTCTCCAGGAGGTGCATTGTGGTTCACCCTGGTTTGGGGCGGACCCAGGTTATAAAAGGGGCTGGAGCCAACCAGGAGGTGCGCAGTCTTCTATTATGCTCCGAAAGAGCACACCTCCATGTGTTGAACCCATTGCGGCTTTAGGCCAGAGGTAGGCAGGGATCGGGTGGTGGATGCAGGCCACCACCACAGTTGGTAACGCAGAACGGTTAAGACCAGCTCCTGTCCTAACAGTCCTGCTTGTGCAGCCCAGTGGCATTAACAGGCCTGCTGCTGCTGATGCGCCTGCTGTCCACAGGTGTGGCCCCTACGCACACGGTCAGCGTACTCAATGGCCCCTGTGTTGTTAACAGGGAGTTCCTGGGCTGGGTGGGCATGTGGACCCTGTGACGCTAACAGGGCTCACAGTCTCCAGATCGAATGGCGTCTAACTCGGTTCAGGCTACTATTAGTTTCATAGCCACACAGCTCTGTATCCTCCACCAAACCTTCAAGTTGCCAACCTCTCCTTTTCCAACTGGGAGCACGGTGGACACTGACTGGTGATGGGGATATATACCTTTCTCTTTCTTTTCTTATTAATTTTCGTTATATAGCGGTCACAGATTATATACCACTTTATCCAAATCTGCCAGTCCCACTGTAACAGATGTTGTTTCTTCAGCAAATGTTACAGTTGCTTAACCACCAAATCCACGGACCAAAACTTTTTTCCCCTTTCCAACACACCTGTTCCCCTTTCCAACAGCATCTGTCCTTTTTCAACTCATTTTGGGATATGACCAAAAGTGCAACTGTGCAGGGACACCGTACTCAACGCCATCTCAGCACAGCAGCCATCCCTCGGTCCCTCCGATGTGGACAAGTAAAAGACCATTTCCTCCTATCCATGACAAAGCGTTGAGATTCACTCTGTGCAGCACTGGTGTTTAGTGGACAAGTAGATCTAAGATTGCGTACCACATTCTGCAGATACTCCTGTATACGTGCGTCTATTTCTATGGCAGGAATTAGTTCGCCAAATTTTGTCTTGTACCGGGGATCTAACAGTGTGGCAACCCAGTATTCAGGATTAGTTCAAATTCATACAATCCGAGGGTCATGTAGGTAGTGCAGCAAGAAGGCGCTCATGTGTCTTGTGCATCCAGGAGGACCAAGTCCTTGGTGTGTTGGTGGCAGAGAGGTGAGAATCGTGCATCCTTCCTCTGCCCTCTACCCACAACCTCGCACAACCGAAATGTGAGCAAGCTCTCACTCATCTGCTGAGTCTTCCATGCCCATCGCCAGTTCGTCCTCCATTTCTTCATGGGCTCCTGCACTTTCATCAACACTTTTTGCTGATACTATGCGCCCTTGTTAATCCCTCTCCCTCACCATGAATGCCGCATAGGTGCCGCTGACCATCTGGACCTCGTAGATCTTGTTATCCCTTCCGCATATGACTCCTCCTGTACTTCCTCCCCTTCCTCTTGTCCCAACACCTGACTCAGAATAATAATTACAGTGTGCTCCATCATGTAGATGACCAGAATTGTCACGCTGAGAATGACATTGCCAGTGCTAAACATCTTCGTCGACATTTCAAAACTGTGTAGCAGGGTGCATAGGTCCTTGATCTGACACCACTCCAGCAGCGTGATCTGCACCACCTCTGGATCAAGTTATCCCAGGCTATATGTCTTACCGTATTTCAGCAGGGCTCTGCGGTGCTGCCACACACGCTGCAACATGTGCAGATTCCAATTCCTGCGTGTCGAAACATCGCATTTACGGCGTTTAACTGCCAGACCCTAAGACTTCCGGAGTGATGAAAGTTGTTGAGCTGCTGTGTGCGCACGATGGAAGTGAGCACATAGCGAGCGTGCCCACTGCACAAGGCCATGTAGGCCGTGATGGTGTTTTAAAAATTGCTGGCGATTTCGGTTCAACACGTGAGCCCTAAAAGGCACGTGTGTCACATTGCCCTGAGGATGGCCCGCAGCCAGGTTTGCATCATTGCCGCACACGGCTGTTAAGTCACCAACGTAGTCCGCTCCGTCAATTTGTACTCCGGTTGCCAGGTGACAACGTGTTCCTTTCATGAATAGTGCTGATGATGTGAGAGTAGTCGATGCCAGCGGCGCAGGTGGACGCAGGTTATGCTCACCCACTGGGCTGCATTACCTTGACAGATGCAGAATCTCTGGCTGAATGTAGCTGGTGGGTATCTCACAGATGAAATACCATCATTCAGCTACAACCAATGGGAAGACACCACACCCTTTTTTATGCCCATCCTGTCTGCAGACCACTGCCAGACATAGCTATGAACCTCTGGTTAATTTTACCCCCAGTTCAGTTTTATGATTTTGTGTGCTTGTTACCTGACTACTTTTCCTGCTTGCTGTTTATGTACCTTGTTGGCCGATACGCATTTCAACTCTGCTTGTTTTCTGATTCTTTCCTGGCCGTCCCATTCTGTTCCTGTTCCTCAATTAATGTTTTGACCCTGCCTGACTACTATTCTCTGTAATAGCGGTGTGACTCACATTTCCCATACATTTCAAAGTAAAGCTTTGACCGCCTGATGGCATTGAGCTCTGCTGCCAGCATAGTAAGGAGGTGTGTGGTAGTCCTTGTGCGCAGTTGCAAGGAAGGGTGGCCTGACCACACAGGGTTTGCGCCAAGGTAGAGGACCCACACGAGGTTGAAGAGGCAGAAGCAGTGTATTAACTTCTACATACAGAACAAGGATTGAAACAACTCGTGGGGACGGCAAGACTTGTACAGCAGACCCTTCTCCATCTCTCACCATAGTTTGCCAGTGCCCAGTCAGTGACATGTAATGACCCTGTCTATGCTTACTGGTCCAAGTATCTGTGTTGAAATGCACCCTGTCGCACACAGATTTTCTCAAGGAAGTGGTGATGTTGTGTGCGACATGCTGGTGTAGCGCGGGCATGCTTTTCTTGGAGAAGCAGTGGTGATTGGGCATGTGGTACTGGGGCACAGCGACAGACATAAGGTCTGTAAAATCCTGTGTGTCCACTACGCGTAAAGGCAGCATTTCGGTAGCCAACAGCTTACAGAGGGATAGAGTCAACCACTTAGCTTTGTCATGGGTCGCAGTAAGTGGCCTTTTATTTGACCACATCTGAGGGAAAGAGATCTGGCTGCTGTCTGTAGACGGTGTTGAGTAGGGTGTCCCTGGAAAAATGCAGGTTTGTGAGAAAAGTGCAGGCGGAGACATGATGTTGCCTTCATCTTGCCTTCAGATCTGTTCATCTTGTATCATTTTTAAAAAACACATCAAGCAAGGGTTACTCCAAGCGGAGTCTACCTTTTTTCCCAACATTGGGCACACAGACACCCCATCAGTGGCAGCACTTGTGCCCTAGTTGCAAACAGGATGTTTTGATTTGCATCAAGCACATTCCAAATCCACAAGCATTTACTCTCCCCAGGATGACACAGGGGTAGTAAATTCCTTCTGGATCCATGACTTGTTCATTTTGATGAACGTCAGTGTGTCCACATTGTCACTGGACAGACGCGTGCGCTTATCTGTCAGCACACACCCAGCAGCACTGAAGAAGACACGTTCAGAGACAACGCTGGCAGCTGCACACGACAAAATCTCCAAGGCGTAACTGGAGAGCTCTGTCAATTTTTCTAGATTTGAAGCCCAAAAGGAGCAAGGCTCCATTTGCAAAGTCATTGCATCGATGTTCATTTCGAGATACTCCTGTATCATCCTCTCCATCCGTTGACTATGTGTCAGACTTGTTGTCTCTGGTGGCCTTGCAAAGGAGGGTCTAAAAAAATTATGAAAATATTCCATAAAATTGCTGTTACCAGCACCAGATACGGTCCTACTGGTACGGGTAGACTGTTGAAGATGACGATGCCGTCCCATGTTTGTCAAGTTACAACTGGGAGAATCACTCCCTTCACCTGCACGGTTGTTTGGTGTAAAAGCCGAGCTAAGATCGAGTAACAGCTTATGCTGATACTCCAGCATACGTGCGTCCCTTTCTATGGGTGGAATTATGTCACAAAATTTGGACTTGTCCCGGGGATCTAATAGTGTGGCAAGCCAGTAGTCATCATCACTTCTAATTTTGACAATCCGAGGGTCATGTTGGAGGTAGTGCAACAAGAAGGCACTCATGTGTCTTGCGCAGCCATGCGGACCAAGTCCACGCTGTGTTTGTGGCATAGAGGTGCTAACCGTTCTTTCTTCCTCTGACATCTCCCCCCAACCTCTTTCAACTGAATTTTGACCAAGGTCTCCCTCATCCGCTGAGTCTTCCATGTCCATGGACAGTTCGTCCTCCATATCTTCATGTCCTCCTGCACCTTCCTCAACATCTCGCCTGCTACCATGCGCCCTTGTTGATCCCTGTCCCTGTCCCCCATGGTCCCATGCCTGCCGCGTTGGTGATGATGAACGTCTGGACCTTGGTGATGTTGTTGTGTCTTGCGCATATGAATCCTCCTGTAGTTCCTCCCCTTCCTGTTGTCCCACCCCCTGACTCCGAATAGTGTTTAGCGTGTGCTCCAGCATGTAAATGACTGTAATCGTCATGCTGATAATGGCATTGTCAGCGCTAAACATATTCGTCGCCATGTCGAAACTGTGCAGAACGGTGCATAGGTCCTTGATCTGAGATCACTCCATCAGGGTGATCTGCCCCACTTCTGCATCTCGTTGGCCCATCATGACGTATTGCACCAGGGCTCGCCGGTGCTGCCACAGTCGCTGTAACATGTGGAGAGTTTAATTCCAGCGTGTCGCCACATCGCATTTCAGGCGATGAACCGGCAGGCCGAAAGACTTCTGGAGCGATGCAAGTCGCTCAGCTGCGGCGGTTGAACGGCGGAAGTGAGCACTGCAGACAGTTTACGTGCCCTGGTCAGAAGGCCATCTAGGCCGGGATAGTGTGTTAAAAATTGCTGGACAACAAGGTTCAACACGTGAGCCATACAAGGCACGTGTGTCACCTTGCCCAGGCGAAGGGCCGCACCCAGGTTTGCAGCATTGTCGCACACGGCCTTACCAGGCTGCAGGTTGAGTGGAGACAACCATTTATTAAACTCGGACCGCAGAGCTGACCACAACTCCTCAGCTGTGTGACTCTTATTCCCAAGACATGTCAAGCTAAAGACCGCCTGATGCCGTTGCGCTCTGCTGCCAGCATAGTAATGAGGGGTGCGTGATTCCTTCTGCGCAGTGAGAACGCTGGTGGCCTGACCAGGCAGGCTTGGGGCGGAGGTGGAGGACCCAGATGAGGTGGAGGATGCAGAAGCAGTGGCGGAACTTGGACAGACAGAGGATTGACACACAAGTCGTGGGGACGGCAAGACTTGTGCAGCAGACCCTTCACCATCTATCAACATAGTTACCGAGTGCCCAGTCAGCGACATGTAACGTCCCTGTCCATGCTTACTGGTCCAAGTATCGGTGGTGAAATGCACCCGTTCACACACAGAGTTTCTCAAGGAAGCGGTGATGTTGTGTGCGACATGCTGGTGTAGCGCGGGCACACCTTTCTTAGAGAAGTAGTGGCGACTAGGCATCTGGTACTGGGGCACAGCGACAGACATAAGGTCTCTAAAATCCTGTGTGTCCACTAGGCGGAAAGGCAGCATTTCGGTAGCCAACAGCTTACAGAGGGATAGAGTCAACCTCTTAGCTTTGTCATGGGTCGGAGGAAGTGGCCTTTTATTTGACCACATCTGAGGGACAGAGATCTGGCTGCTGTGTGTAGACGGTGTTGAGTAGGGTGTCCCTGGAAAAATGCAGGTTTGTGAGGAAAGTGCAGGCGGAGACATGATGTTGCCTTCATCCAACGTAGGTGCTATCGATGTCTGAGAGAGCTGTACACACTCACTTGTTTCCCCTTCCAAACCAACTGACGACCTACCAAGCAAACTGCCTGTTGCGGTTACAGTGGTGGAAGTTTTGCGTGGAAAAACAGGTGTGACAGCTGTCCCCACAGTCCTAGAAGATGAAGAGCGCGCGGATGCACTGGAAGGGGCGGGCGGTGGATGGTTCGCTCCGCTAGGCCGCATTGCAGCACAGTGAGCTTCCCACCGGGACCTATGATATTTATTCATGTGACGATTCATGGAAGAAGTTGTCAAACTGCTGAGGTTTTGACCTCTACTAAGAGAATCATGACAAATTTTACATATCACATGATTTGGGCGATCTTTTTCTATGTCAAAAAAGGAACAGGCTAGGCAAGGCTTAGAGGCCATGCGACCTGTTGATGCACCCCGAATAATGCTCATAGGCAGAGTGGTGGCTGAGGATGCAGTTGTAGACGTGCTACCAGTGCTCCGACTCTGTCCAGGAAGGCGCAAGGTAATTTCGTCGTCGGTTGCATCCTCCTCCACCGCCTCTGTTGACCTCCTCGAGTGCCTGACTGGGGGTTGACAGTAGGTGAGATCTAGAACTTCATCATCAATTGTTGTGTTTGCACTACCCTCCCCCTCAGACCGAGCCTCTTCTTGCCCTGACCGAATATTTAAGTTGTCATCCCAATCGGGTATCTGCGTCTCATCTTCATCAGTATGTTCCTCATTGCCTATAACCACAGTTGTTGGAAAGGCAGCATTTTGGTAGCCAACAGTTTGCATTTTATGAAAGTCAACCTCCAAGCCATGTCATGCCCTTCTAAAAGCATGTATAACACAGCGAGGGGACTCCAACCACAGTCTCCCTCGTTGCCACTCACTGGGCCACACACACCCCACTTGACTGGCATCGGTTGAGCTCCCTTTTGAAAAAGAAAAAGATGCTTTGCATGAAGCACTCTCAAAAATACGCGTGCCTTTCCCGTCCCCTGGCTGACCCAGGGGAAGAAAAGTCCTCTGAGAGCCATGACTTGTTCATCTTGGTTCTTTTAGAGACACAGCGAGGGGACTCCAACCACAGTCTCCCTCGTTGCCACTCACTGGGCCACACACACCCCACTTGACTGGCATCGGTTGAGCTCCCTTTTGAAAAAGAAAAAGATGCTTTGCATGAAGCACTCTCAAAAATACGCGTGCCTTTCCCGTCCCCTGGCTGACCCAGGGGAAGAAAAGTCCTCTGAGAGCCATGACTTGTTCATCTTGGTTCTTTTAGAGACACAGCGAGGGGACTCCAACCACAGTCTCCCTCGTTGCCACTCACTGGGCCACACACACCCCACTTGACTGGCATCGGTTGAGCTCCCTTTTGAAAAAGAAAAAGATGCTTTGCATGAAGCACTCTCAAAAATACGCGTGCCTTTCCCGTCCCCTGGCTGACCCAGGGGAAGAAAAGTCCTCTGAGAGCCATGACTTGTTCATCTTGGTTCTTTTAGAGACACAGCGAGGGGACTCCAACCACAGTCTCCCTCGTTGCCACTCACTGGGCCACACACACCCCACTTGACTGGCATCGGTTGAGCTCCCTTTTGAAAAAGAAAAAGATGCTTTGCATGAAGCACTCTCAAAAATACGCGTGCCTTTCCCGTCCCCTGGCTGACCCAGGGGAAGAAAAGTCCTCTGAGAGCCATGACTTGTTCATCTTGGTTCTTTTAGAGACACAGCGAGGGGACTCCAACCACAGTCTCCCTCGTTTCCACTCACTGGGCCACACACACCCCACTTGACTGGCATCGGTTGAGCTCCCTTTTGAAAAAGAAAAAGATGCTTTGCATGAAGCACTCTCAAAAATACGCGTGCCTTTCCCGTCCCCTGGCTGACCCAGGGGAAGAAAAGTCCTCTGAGAGCCATGACTTGTTCATCTTGGTTCTTTTAGAGACACAGCGAGGGGACTCCAACCACAGTCTCCCTCGTTTCCACTCACTGGGCCACACACACCCCACTTGACTGGCATCGGTTGAGCTCCCTTTTGAAAAAGAAAAAGATGCTTTGCATGAAGCACTCTCAAAAATACGCGTGCCTTTCCCGTCCCCTGGCTGACCCAGGGGAAGAAAAGTCCTCTGAGAGCCATGACTTGTTCATCTTGGTTCTTTTAGAGACACAGCGAGGGGACTCCAACCACAGTCTCCCTCGTTGCCACTCACTGGGCCACACACACCCCACTTGACTGGCATCGGTTGAGCTCCCTTTTGAAAAAGAAAAAGATGCTTTGCATGAAGCACTCTCAAAAATACGCGTGCCTTTCCCGTCCCCTGGCTGACCCAGGGGAAGAAAAGTCCTCTGAGAGCCATGACTTGTTCATCTTGGTTCTTTTAGAGACACAGCGAGGGGACTCCAACCACAGTCTCCCTCGTTGCCACTCACTGGGCCACACACACCCCACTTGACTGGCATCGGTTGAGCTCCCTTTTGAAAAAGAAAAAGATGCTTTGCATGAAGCACTCTCAAAAATACGCGTGCCTTTCCCGTCCCCTGGCTGACCCAGGGGAAGAAAAGTCCTCTGAGAGCCATGACTTGTTCATCTTGGTTCTTTTAGAGACACAGCGAGGGGACTCCAACCACAGTCTCCCTCGTTGCCACTCACTGGGCCACACACACCCCACTTGACTGGCATCGGTTGAGCTCCCTTTTGAAAAAGAAAAAGATGCTTTGCATGAAGCACTCTCAAAAATACGCGTGCCTTTCCCGTCCCCTGGCTGACCCAGGGGAAGAAAAGTCCTCTGAGAGCCATGACTTGTTCATCTTGGTTCTTTTAGAGACACAGCGAGGGGACTCCAACCACAGTCTCCCTCGTTGCCACTCACTGGGCCACACACACCCCACTTGACTGGCATCGGTTGAGCTCCCTTTTGAAAAAGAAAAAGATGCTTTGCATGAAGCACTCTCAAAAATACGCGTGCCTTTCCCGTCCCCTGGCTGACCCAGGGGAAGAAAAGTCCTCTGAGAGCCATGACTTGTTCATCTTGGTTCTTTTAGAGACACAGCGAGGGGACTCCAACCACAGTCTCCCTCGTTGCCACTCACTGGGCCACACACACCCCACTTGACTGGCATCGGTTGAGCTCCCTTTTGAAAAAGAAAAAGATGCTTTGCATGAAGCACTCTCAAAAATACGCGTGCCTTTCCCGTCCCCTGGCTGACCCAGGGGAAGAAAAGTCCTCTGAGAGCCATGACTTGTTCATCTTGGTTCTTTTAGAGACACAGCGAGGGGACTCCAACCACAGTCTCCCTCGTTGCCACTCACTGGGCCACATACACCCCACTTGACTGGCATCGGTTGAGCTCCCTTTTGAAAAAGAAAAAGATGCTTTGCATGAAGCACTCTCAAAAATACGCGTGCCTTTCCCGTCCCCTGGCTGACCCAGGGGAAGAAAAGTCCTCTGAGAGCCATGACTTGTTCATCTTGGTTCTTTTAGAGACACAGCGAGGGGACTTCAACCACAGTCTCCCTCGTTGCCACTCACTGGGCCACACACACCCCACTTGACTGGCATCGGTTGAGCTCCCTTTTGAAAAAGAAAAAGATGCTTTGCATGAAGCACTCTCAAAAATACGCGTGCCTTTCCCGTCCCCTGGCTGACCCAGGGGAAGAAAAGTCCTCTGAGAGCCATGACTTGTTCATCTTGGTTCTTTTAGAGACACAGCGAGGGGACTCCAACCACAGTCTCCCTCGTTTCCACTCACTGGGCCACACACACCCCACTTGACTGGCATCGGTTGAGCTCCCTTTTGAAAAAGAAAAAGATGCTTTGCATGAAGCACTCTCAAAAATACGCGTGCCTTTCCCGTCCCCTGGCTGACCCAGGGGAAGAAAAGTCCTCTGAGAGCCATGACTTGTTCATCTTGGTTCTTTTAGAGACACAGCGAGGGGACTCCAACCACAGTCTCCCTCGTTGCCACTCACTGGGCCACACACACCCCACTTGACTGGCATCGGTTGAGCTCCCTTTTGAAAAAGAAAAAGATGCTTTGCATGAAGCACTCTCAAAAATACGCGTGCCTTTCCCGTCCCCTGGCTGACCCAGGGGAAGAAAAGTCCTCTGAGAGCCATGACTTGTTCATCTTGGTTCTTTTAGAGACACAGCGAGGGGACTCCAACCACAGTCTCCCTCGTTTCCACTCACTGGGCCACACACACCCCACTTGACTGGCATCGGTTGAGCTCCCTTTTGAAAAAGAAAAAGATGCTTTGCATGAAGCACTCTCAAAAATACGCGTGCCTTTCCCGTCCCCTGGCTGACCCAGGGGAAGAAAAGTCCTCTGAGAGCCATGACTTGTTCATCTTGGTTCTTTTAGAGACACAGCGAGGGGACTCCAACCACAGTCTCCCTCGTTTCCACTCACTGGGCCACACACACCCCACTTGACTGGCATCGGTTGAGCTCCCTTTTGAAAAAGAAAAAGATGCTTTGCATGAAGCACTCTCAAAAATACGCGTGCCTTTCCCGTCCCCTGGCTGACCCAGGGGAAGAAAAGTCCTCTGAGAGCCATGACTTGTTCATCTTGGTTCTTTTAGAGACACAGCGAGGGGACTCCAACCACAGTCTCCCTCGTTTCCACTCACTGGGCCACACACACCCCACTTGACTGGCATCGGTTGAGCTCCCTTTTGAAAAAGAAAAAGATGCTTTGCATGAAGCACTCTCAAAAATACGCGTGCCTTTCCCGTCCCCTGGCTGACCCAGGGGAAGAAAAGTCCTCTGAGAGCCATGTCCACATTGTCAGTGGACAGACACGTGTGCTTATCTGCCAGCAGACCCACAGCAGCACTGAAGACAGGTTCCGAGAGAACGCTGGCTGCAGGACACGACAAGATCCCCAAGACGTACGTGGCGAGCTCAGGCAATTTATCAAGATTGGAAGCCAAGAATGAGCAGGGCTCAAGTTGCACATTAATGGAATCGATGTTTCCTTGCATATACTCATATATCTGTGTGTCCTCCTCTTTTTCCTTGTCCAGCTGTTTTGTTTTCGCATGAGTATATGTCCTTGTCACTTTCCAATGTGTTTGAGTTGTTTGTCACCTTTAGGACACCTTTGAGGGTGTTTTCTAGGTGTTTTTCTGTGTTTGTGATTGCCTGCCATTGTTTCCTATTGGCTCGAGTTCGGTTCGTCGAACGTTCGACGAACCGAACTCGAACGGGAGGTCCGTTCGGCGAACCAACCTCGAGCCGAACCGCGACCGGTTCGCTCATCTCTAGTCATGATAACACTTGTACCATCTTTTCATTTAGATTCCACCTACAATTATTTACCGATTCCAGTTCTGAAATAGGCTTTCATGATCTACTCACTAGAATTCTCAAGTGCATAAGGTACTGAGACATATACATGTTCACACCATTATAAAGAACAAAGTATAAACATTGAGGTTTTTCTCACACCCATGTTCCTGTGTTCTTTGATATGATATGTGTTCATTTCCTTCACTATATAGGATTGCAAGTTTTCCATTTGTACCTTAATGGCAATGACGCTATACAATTGAACACATATCATCCTGTTATCCATATAGGTGTGTATTTACCTGCTTGACTATTTTTGGTTGTTTGATCCAGAATGTTTCTCCAGATAGGTCATGTGGAAATTTTCTTTCCTCAGTACAAATGTTTTCACTATGGCTTTGGAAAAATTTTTTGTATGTGCATCATGGTCATTTGACCCATTGTACTCTCAAGTAGCAATATATTGTACTGTTATGTTGTACTATGTACTAATTACGTGTTTATATGGTTTTGTAACCCTTTATGATCTTAGATAACTTTATCCTTGATAAAGACCTAAAAACAAGGTCGAAACGTTGGATGAATTATCCTTTTGCACAAATAAAGAATTTTCAGCATTCCAAGAGTTCTTTTCTTACGTTATTGATCACTATAGTGTGCCAGAGCTATTTCTATTGAATTGACTCTTATTTTTTCTGAGCACCTGCTATATACACAGTGACCCAGACATATTCAAGTTTCATTCAGAAGGCAGAGGGAAGCCTTAGCAGCTGAGCCTATATCTTGGCTTGTGAGCATTAGAACAGGCCGGCGATTACAGGGTAACATGAAAAATGTCCAGCTTGCATTATGACTAGAACATGACAATATCCTTTTAAGTACTAACCTATGATGCGTTCCTAAGCAGTTGATGTTATATGTTCTACATTTCATTTTCTGCATACTTTACAAGTAGTAGAATTTGCTTTGATATAGGCAACTGGATTTTCACAATGAAAAGGCAAAGGATAACGCCCGAAAAAGACGCCATACATTATGTCAGTGCCATCACTGACAAACCTGGATTGACCATGAAATACATCAATCCCCTTAAAGGTGAGTTAAAACAAGTTTTAACTAAATTGCCTTAATATTGTCATGCATTAGAATGACTGTCTTAGGTAATGATAAATATTTTCTACAGGAAGAGGAGTGTTTGCTGAAACTGAAATCGAAAAAGGGAGTTTTGTTGCAGAATATCGAGGCGAGCTCACGTATGCACTTACGATGGTAGACAACTACTCGAGATTTATGGTTGTGGTACAAGTCAAAGATCTAATGGCCCATACTGCAGCGAAGGTCTTCCAAGCACACTTATGCAGACCTCATGGCTACTCAGAGAGAGTCCTCACAGATCAAGGCACAGCCTTTGAAGCGGAAATCTTCAAGGACTTCTGCAGCTTTTACCGATGCAGGAAGATGCGCACTACACCCTACCATGCTCAAACCAATGGTTATCAACCTGCTCAGGACTTTACCCCATATTCCAGATGTGGCCTTACAAGTGATTTATAGAGGGGTAACAATACGTTGGGATCACCGGATCTAATCTCCCTTTTTATACACCCTAAAATCTTGTTTGCTTTAGAATAAACAATAACATCATAAAGGTATAGCAGTACCGTTTCAAAGTTTCGGTGTCCCAAGCAGCATTCCATCAGCCTCTGGAAGGTTCCTGGCAAATTGCACAGCTCGAAGGGCATGCTTTTGAACTCGCAGAGACCCATCGGGGTGGCAAAGGCGGTCTTCTCCCGGTCTGCCTCAGCAACGGACACTTGCCAATAGCGACTAGTGAGATCAAGGGTAGAAAAATAATTTGCAGTTCTCAATGCAGCTAGCTATTCCTCAATACAGGGGAGTGGTGCTGTCCTTCTTCTTTAACAGGACCAACGGAGCTGCCCAGAGGCTACAACTGTCACGGATAACCCCAGCCTCCTTCATGTTGCTCAACATGTCCTTGGTACACTGGTAATGTGCAGGTAGTTTTGGCTTATATCTCTCTTTGATGGGTGGGTGTGCACTTGTGGGGATGTAGTGTTTGACCCCTTTTATTCTTCAAAAGTCTAGCGGATGTTTGCTGAAGACTTGCTCGTATTCTTGCACTAGCCTGTAGACCCCCTTCTTGTGATGTGAAGGTGTGGAGTCAGTGCCTACGTGTAATTCCTTACACCACTCCTCTGGCTGACTTGGTGAGCTGTCACTGAATGGGTGGGCTGAAGCAATGGTGGATGCTGCTGTTTGGATAGCATGTGTATCTACTGAGAACAGCTTATCAATGGTGGCAAATCGGAGCAGCTTAATCTCTTGCTCTCCGCAGTTCAACACTCTCATGGGCACTCTTCCCTTCCATATTAATGAATAAAACTATGATGTAAATAGCATATAGATACCCCACAAATGCAGATAAAAGTAGGTTATGGGAAAAGGGGGAAGAGAGAAACAGGAAAATAGTGGAATAAAGTATACCTTCCAGGTGGGAGAGGAAATGGCAGCACAGCCAGTGGAGGTGAAGCAAGGGGAGCCTGCAACTAAAGAGTTGAGAGCGTTATCACATGGTGACTGAGCCTGATTGTAACAGGAGCATAGAGGTGCCGATCCTGTCTTACCTGTGTTGGTGTAGAAGTGGGTGTCCTGTGGTGGAGTCAGCTATGTGCAGTGGTGGCCGTGGGTTCTTTTATGTGCGACCGTAGTAATAGCTGCGCCCACTTCCTGTATGGGAGTGGAATGCAGTGAGGGTAATGGAACGCACGCCTGCGCATTTGTGTTTAACGTCGCGCATGTGCAGAACGGAGAAAAGGCTGCGCTCACTTCCTAATGAAAGGGAGTGAGACGCATCTGGGAAGGGAAGGGAAAAGATTAGGGTTTGGGGATGATGAAAGGGCTTTCTACGGGCAAGGATGGCATAGGGTGGCAGTGACGGAAAGTCAGGCAGCCTGTCCTGTCCTGTCCTGTCCGTCCGTCTTTTTGTATCATGAATTGGAAAGACTGCAAGGGGGAGGGGAGGTGCTTGTGTCCAAAAGGAGGAGTTATTCAGATTCATTGCAGTGGGCGGCGGCTGCAAAAAGCACCATTCTTCTTGTTTTTGCTCTGCAAAACAGCCTTTTCAAGGGTTGGCTTGGGTGACAAAATGTCTTCTGTAGGCGTGGGTTTGTCTCCCTCTCCCTAAGATGTGTCCGGTATAGGCCAGGGTGCCACTCAAGGCCGTAACCAATTCGGGTTATAGCTTCTCGGCCTTTTGGCTAAGATCAAGTGTAGTTTCGGAGGACGCTACCTTGGTCGGTACTGGAAGGTGCCTGGGATTGCACGTCTGCCGGCCTTGAGGAAGTGTGTGCGCCTTCTGGTGACACATAGCCCTCTTGTGCCTGGACGGTTCCCAGGCAACGGGAGGCGATCACCTTTGTTATTTTGAAGTCCTACTGATAAACAGAAAAAAAAAAAAATTAAATCTGTTCTTATCAGTTTAATATCTGATACGTCCCCTCTCTGGGGACCATATATTAAATGGATTTTTAGAACAAGGAGATGGAAAAAATCTTGCTCTGTCCACTCCACGCATTGACCTGGTATTGCAGTACCTCCAGGACCGGTGCACCCCTTCTTAACCCAGTTTCCAAAAGCAGAACTCAATTCACCTGATTCAAATGAGCCCCATTAGTGAATTGAAAGAAAGCAAAAACTTTATATGCACCTCAATTTGGCCAATTCACTTTTCACACTTTCACCCTTTTTTTTATCTTTCACACCTTTTACTTGCTTTATTGATGCAAAAAGCTGTGCCAAATAGCAAACTCATCTCCACTCAACTTGACCAACTCTGCTATGTCCCGTGCAGTATCTTATTCTCAGTCTTATCTAGATCATTTGCAATTGAATAGAATAGATCCCTTTTGGCTGCTTATGACTGTGTAAAATATGTAGCTTTACTGGGCTGGGATGAGAGAATCCATTGAAGCATGGTGTAGGGATTGTGGTTCCTGTGTGCTAAGAAGAGAGGCTGGCACCAGCCAGAAAGCCCCATTGCAGCCAATAATCACTTAATAACTTTTTCAACTTGTCATCATATGGGAGGCCTTCCATTCCTTGTAGTAGTCTAGTTGCCCACCTTTGAACTGACTCTAACTTCTGAATGTCCTTATTAAAATGTGGAGCCCAAAACTGGTTCCCATATTCCAGATGTAGCCTTACAAGTGATTTATAGAGGTGTAACAATACGTTGGGATCACGGGATCTAATCTCCCTTTTTATACACCCTAAAATCTTGTCCCAAGCAGCATTCCATCAGCCTCTGGAAGGTTCCTGGCGCATTGCACAGCTCGAAGGGCATGCTTTTGAACTCGCAGAGACCCATAGGGGTGGCGAAGGCGGTCTTCTCCCGGTCTGCCTCAGCAACGGACACTTGCCAATAGTGACTAGTGAGATCAAGGGTAGAAAAATAATTTGCAGTTCTCAATGCAGCTAGCGATTCCTCAATACGGGGAATGGTGCCGTCCTTCTTTTTTAACAGGATCAACAGAGCTGCCCAAAGGCTACAACTGTCACGGATAACCCCAGCCGCCTTCATGTTGCTCAACATGTCCTTGGTACACTGGCAATGTGAAGGTGGTATTGGCTTATAGCTCTCTTTGATGGGTGGGTGTGCACCTGTGGGGATGTGGTGGTGGACCCCTTTTATTCCCCCAAAATCTAGCGGGCTTCCCACCGGTAACCCGCTCCCCAGCTTGGATGGATGCTGAGGGAGCCCCTTTTGCCCGCAGGCTCTGGCCCTGGGAACTGTAGCCTTGGCGGTGACTGTGCTTCCCTCTACGGTGTGAGCTGTTGCCTTCAATCGGGTCTTGACTGCTGGGAAACCCTGGAGGTTCCTGTCGCTAACGGATTTGACCAGTTTTACGGCGACTCCTAGCCTGGTCGGGGTCCGTAGGCCCTGCCGGATGGTGCTGGCTTCTCTTCACTCCCCGATCTGGTACCGGCGGGCCACCGCCCATCCCCGGTCCGTACGGTTCACTCCAATCAGCCTCTCCTGCAGAAGGTCACCACCGTCTGCCAACCTTGCTGAGTGCCCGGGCCACACACACGGACACGGTCAGTCTCCTCTCCTCTTCACTTCTCTAACTCCAAAACTGATCTCTAATCTGACTCCTTTTCCCGCCTCCAGGACTGTGAACTCCTCGGTGGGTGGGATCAACCGCCTGGCCCACCCCCTGGTGTGGACATCAGCCCCTGGAGGAAGGCAACTAGGATTTGTGTTTAGCTTCGGTGTGCCTAGCCGGAGTGTAGAGCGTGTTGGTGTAGTACCTGTGACGACCTGGCTTGTCCAGGGCGCCACATTCCCCTATAGTAAAATGCAGACCGTCCGCGGGCTGCCCGTCCATCACCGGTTTTATTTTCACAACTGAAAAAGAATAAAACGGTAAAACATGTAAAAGCATCATAAACATTTTACAACGGTACAGCTTCCGCTCTTCTCCCACCCAAACAACCTGGCCCTGATGCTGCCCCTAAGAAGCGGGCAGCACCCCTTGACCCCAGTCCAGCACCAAGTTGCCCGAGCGGGTTCTGTCTCTTTCAGGGGGCCCACGTCCAAGGGGACCCCTGAACCCCCGGAGGATCGCCACCGGTTACGGTAGTGGCGGGCCTAGGCCATCCCTTTCCTCCAGGCCCATCCTCCCAAATCAGCCTCTCCGGAGGCGGTAACGGTGTCAAGCCAACAAACATTTTTATTTACATTGCACTAAGTTTGTGGTTGCCCTGCAAGTTCTCGGGCTTGTCCGTAAGCAGTTCCTTACGCAATGGTTGCACAGTCCCTACGGGGACAACAGTTGCCGGCAACGGCCGGTTTAATCACGGTTCAATCAGGTAAACTTCTTTGGTTGATCATCTTTACTTATCATTTAAAACTTTCAAACTGGTACACTCAACACATAAAGCCCCCCCCTTTTAAAGAGTAGTTTCCCTGTACCTAAGTGGGGGTCTACCTAGGTTGGGGTGAGTGGACCTTCGGGATCCGGTGTCAGTGGTGACAGGCAGTGGGGCAGAGGGAACAGTCAGTTCCTCCTCCCTGCTATCATGTGGGGCAGGCGGAGGCGTAGGGGAGCTGGGTACAGGTACATCCCTGGGCACTGGCTCGCGGTTAACCGTTTCCATCATTTCTTCATCCACGGGTTGTGGGAACAGTATCACTGGAAGGATCACCGCACCGTTCTGTGTAGGCCAGTCTGCTGGAAAATCACCCATCATGGTGTGGATTACCTCTTTTTCCTTCTCCACTGGACTGGGAACTGGAGCCTCATCCGCTACTCTCAATGCTGGTGGGCACTTCTTCAGGTGGTCTCGGGAAACCGTGGCCAAAGTCCCCCCCTGGTCACGGCTGATCTGGTAGGCCTTCCCATTCTCCCATCCTGTGGGCTGGACTACATACGGGGTTTTTTCCCATTGATCATCCAGCTTGTGGGCCCTTCTTTTCCGCTTCAGCACTACATCCCCAGGTTGGAAGGAACCGGCAGGCGCCTTCTTGTTGAAGCACTGCTCCTGTTGTCCCCGACTCCGGCACAAGTTCTTTTCAACATACTCCTGGACCTGTCGGTACTGTGTCCTCCGCCGAGTGTCCCATTCAGCTGTCGACAGGAGTGCTTCTGAAGCTTCCAAGCCCATTTCCAGATCCACTGGTAGCCGGCCGGGACGAGCTCTCATCAGGTATGCTGGAGTGCATTTCGTAGAGCTGGAAGGGATGTTGTTGTACATATCGACCAGGTCAGGTAGATTCTCCAGCCACAGGTTCCGCTCTTCCAGTGGTAACGTCTTGAGGAGGCCCAGGACCAAGTGGTTCATCTTTTCACAAATGCCATTGGTTTGGGCGTGGTAAGGCGTGGTCCGGATTTTCTTGCAGCCGTACAACTGGCAGAATTCCTGGAATACCTCTGCTTCAAAGGCCGGACCCTGGTCGGTAAGCACCCTCTCCGGGTACCAATGCGGTCAACAGAAATAAGCCTGGAAAGCCTTAGCAGCGGTGCGGCCGGTTAAGTCCTTAACTGGGACAACCACCAGGAACCTCGAGTAGTGGTCTACGATGGTCAGAGCGTAGGTGTACCCACTTCGGCTGGGGGTGAGCTTTACATGGTCAAGGGCAACCAGCTCCAGCGGTTGGTGTGTAATGATCGGGTGTAGGGGTGCCTTCTGGCTGGCCTCGTCCTTCCTTCTCAATGCGCAAGGGCCACATTCTCGGCACCAGGCCTCCACAGATTCCCACATTCCACTCCAATAGAACCGCTCTCTTAACAACATCTCTAGCTTCTTCCACCCGAAGTGCACTGCACCATCATGGTATGCTTGCAGGACGGTGGGCACGTTAGCCTGGGGAATCACCAGCTGGCGGATCTTCTCGTGAGTCTTTGGATTAATCAGCTCGCGATACAACTTCCCCTGGTGTTGGTATAGCCGGGTCCATTCTTGCCACAGACGTTGGGCTTCGGCAGGGGCAGCAGGGTCTATCCCAGCAGAACCCTGTTCCACTAGAGTCTTGACCAGGCGGACAGCAGGTGCCTGGTCCTGAGCTTCCTGCCAGTCCTGTCGGGGCAGCGGATCCAGGTTCACCCGTTGTTGGTAGACGTGCACCTTCTCAGTGAATGGCCGGTGAAATGCAGGCAACTCGATCTCTTCGAGGTCATCATCCTCTGGCCCCTCTTCCGACAGGTGGGGCATCCGGGAGAGTGCATTGGCATTGACGTTGGTACGGCCGGCCCGGTACTTGATGGTGAAATCGTAGTTGGCTAACCTGGTCACCCACCGCTGCTCCAACGCGCCCAGCTTGGCCGTATCTAGATGGGTCAGCAGGTTATTGTCTGTGTACGCGGTGAACTTGGCTGCTGCCAGGTAATGGCGGAACCGCTCGGTGATAGCCCACACCAGTGCCAAGAGCTCAAGCTTGAAGGAGATGTAGTTCTCAGGGTTCCTCTCAGTCGGTCGGAGTTTTCGGCTAGCATAAGCTATTACCTTTTCCCTTCTGTCTTGGACCTGGGATAGAACAGCCCCCAAGCCCACATTGCTGGCGTCGGTGTAGAGGATGAATGGGCGGCTGTAGTCAGGGTACGCTAGGATTTCCTCTCCGGTCAGGGCTGTTCTCAGCTGGCGGAAGGATTCCTCATGCTTTTCTTCCCACACCAATGGGGCTACTAGGGATCTACCACCCTTGGTCTGTCCTACGAGGAGGTCTTGCATGGGGGCAGCCATCTTTGTGTACCCCTTAATGAAGCGACGGTAATATCCCACCAGGCCCAGAAACTGCCTCACTTCCCTCACTGTGGTCGGTCTCGGCCAGTCTTGGATGGCGGTGATCTTCTCGGGGTTGGGGGCGACACCTTCCGCACCAACCACATGTCCTAGGTACTGCACTCTGGGTTTCAGCAGATGACACTTTGAGGGCTTCAACTTCATCCCATACTTGGCAAGGGACGCGAACACCTCGGCTAGGTGCTCCAGGTGGGCTTCATACGTCTGTGAGTACACAATCACATCATCCAAGTACAGCAAAACGGTCCCATAGGCAGTCTTCTCTCGGTCTTCCGGTGCCACGGCCACCTGCCAGTACCCGCTGGTGAGGTCAAGGGTGGAGAAGTAGTTAGCGGTTCTCAGCGAGGCCAGGGACTCTTTGATGCGGGGCAGAGGGTAAGCATCCTTATGCGTTATCTGGTTAATCTTCCGGTAATCCACACACATCCGCATGGTGCCATCCTTCTTCTTAACCAGCACCAACGGAGCGGCCCAGGGACTACAGCTGTCCCTAATAACCCCTGCCTCCTTCATGTTCCTCAACATGTCTTTGGCGCATTGGTAGTGGGCAGGGGGAATAGGCCTGTATCTCTCTTTAATAGGGGAGTGTGTACCGGTAGGGATGTGGTGTTGAACCCCTTTAATCTGCCCAAAATCTAGAGGGTGCTTGCTAAAAACCCGCTCATACTCCTGTACCACCCGGTATACCCCTTCCTTGTGGTGTATGGGGGTATCATCAGTGCCGACATGTAGCTCTCGATACCACTCGCCTAACTCCCCCAGGGATGAGTGGGAACCGGCAGCAGGCGGTGTGACCGGGGGAACGGCTTCATGGATCGTGTGGGGATCTAGAGTGAGCAATTTGGCAAGGGTAGCGTACCGGGTGGTGCATGAATGCACACATTGTCAGGTTTCCGGGTTTTCCAGTCCTCTTTTGAAAGAGCTTGCCCTCGGTTAACATGGAGTTTTATGTTCTGTTGCCCTACTTCCTGTCCAGCTGCTTAAAAGGCCGCCTCTAAGCCTAGTCCAGTGCCTGAGTATACTGCTTGCTGTGTGCTCCTGCTTTGCTGCTGCTGCTACTTGATTACCTTTGGATCCTCCTGAAAATCTACCGACCGACTCTGGACCACACCCGGTTTCTTCAAACTGTGCCCGGACTCCGTCTGCCGTCTTTGGTCAGCACGTCTGCCCGGTTTCTTCCGGTTCATAACCATTCTGGACTTTCATCCCGTACGGACACTTCTGGACTTTACCGCTTGCCCCTTGTGTCCCGGCTGCGGCGCATTTAGGCCTTCCGGGGTTGATTGCCGGACAGTCCCTGTATAGGGGTTCGCTCTGGTGGTCTCCCTGGGGGAGTCTGGTGCGTGGCCCCGGGAATCCCCTTCGCTCCGTTTCAGAAAGGTATTTTCATGTGTTTGTTATACTGTGTATTTCCGTTGTGTATCTACCATGGTTACATATCATAAACATCTTGTACCACAAACTCGTCTCTGGCTGTCATTGCCCTAACGCTATCGAAATCCTCAAAACATACAATAGTATTACATTATACTCAGGCCACAAGAGGATTTCACTGGGGCAATGACTGAGACACGAGGAGTAGATCAGCTCTTTTCTATGATTAACTCCTTGCAGCAGGAGATGGAGGTGGTGCAGACTAAACTTAGAGATATGGAGGCACAGCTGGGCCATGATCACCAGGTACTGGGTCCGGCTATACAGGACTTGCAAGTCAGAGTGGAGGCTCAGGAAGCCGGCCCCACTACGTCCGTATCAGCTGCCGGTATGCCTAGGTTACCCCCATTCCGTTTCAATGGTGACCGTAGTCAGTTTCGTGGATTTGTGAACCAATGTATACTGTTTTTTGATGTACATGCTGATTATTACCGTTCTGACCGGTCCAAAGTGTTATGTATAATTATGTTATTAACCTCACAAGCACTGGCTTGGGCTAATCCTATGATAGAGAACCGGGACATCCGTTTAAATCACCTAGATGATTTTCTGACCGCAATGGCGCAGATGTTTGATGATCCAAATCGCCGTGCTACCGCTGAATCGGCTCTCCTTTCCTTACGTCAGGGAAAGCGTTCTGTAGTTGAATATGCCACTGAGTTCAAGAGGTTAGTGGTAGACACCGACTGGGGAAACAATGCATTATTGTCTGTTTTCAGAAAGGGGTTGTCCGGTACCATCAAGGACGAGTTAGCTCGTTCTGAATCTCCAGGGGATTTTGAACTGTTTCTCCAGCACTGTGTGCGTATTGATACCCGCTTGACGGAACGTAGACAGGAAAAATGGGCAGCTGTAAACCGTGTAAACAACTTTGCATTTCCTTCCAGAGAACCCGCTCTCAGGACGCCACGGGAGGCCGAGGACGTTCCTATGCAAGTGGACTCTCTGCAAAAGCGAGAGACCAATGAACGTCGCGAACACCGGCTCCGTGAGCGTCTGTGTTTCTATTGCGGTCAATCAGACCATTTCTTGATCGACTGCCCGAAACGTCCGAATCGCCCAAATAAGGTATTGGCAGCCATGGCAGAGTGTGACAACACGGACGCAGAGTCCGATATCTCTGAGGCAAGTGGACACTTGGATGCGGTATTTCCCTTGACTGTAATGTCAACCTCACCGAAGGACTCGGAAGGGAAATATACCCATTGCTCGCTCCCCATTCAGATCCGGTGGGAGGGACAGCTAATACCTACCTCTGCAATGATAGATTCTGGGGCAGGGGGAAATTTCATGGACTCCTCTTTTGCCAGGAAACACGGTATCCGGACTCAGCAAAGAGCCTCACCGGTTACCATGGAGACGGTAGACGGATCTCCGTTAATCTCTGGACCAGTTGATCGGGAAACCGTACCGCTAGAGTGCGTCATGAAGCCAGGTCAGCAGGAGACCCTTGTTTTCATGCTAATTTCTTCTCCTCATTTTCCGATTATTTTAGGTATTCCGTGGCTACGGTCTACAAATCCGGTCATCGATTGGGAAACTAAGGAAATATCCTTCCCACCGCAGAGTATTCCGACCATTAGTCCAACTGTTCCGGTTCCAGTAACGCCGAATGCGGAGGGCACTGTACAGGTACCTGTTCTACCCCCGGTGTATAACGACTTTGCGGACATATGCGACAAAAGAAAAGCCGATCGGCTTCCCCCGCATAGACCGTATGATTGCCCCATAGACTTACTCCCAGGGGCGGAGATCCCGTTTGGTCATGTCTACCCGTTGGCGGCACCTGAGCTAGAAGCACTAAAAAACTACATTGATGAAAGTCTGGCGAAGGGATTTATTCGTCCGTCTACCTCACCAGCAGGGGCACCCATCTTTTTTGTGAAAAAGAAAGAGGGGACTCTAAGACCCTGTATTGACTACCGGGAACTGAATAAAATAACCATCCGGAACCGGTATCCGTTACCATTGATTCCTGAGCTATTGGAGAGGGTCCAACAGGCAAAAATATTCACCAAATTGGACCTCCGTGGGGCATACAATCTACTCCGCATACGTCCCGGAGACGAGTGGAAGACCGCGTTCCGATGTCGGTATGGACATTTTGAGTACCTAGTGATGCCTTTTGGACTTTGTAACGCTCCCGCGGCTTTCCAACATCTAGTTAACGATATTTTTAGGGATATCATGGACCAATTCATGGTGATTTATCTGGACGATATCCTAATCTTTTCTGATTCCCTACAGGAACACCAGGAGCACGTCAAGACCGTACTTACCCGGCTGAGGGAAAACCACCTGTACATCAAACTGGAGAAATGCGAATTCCATTGCTCACAGATACAATTCTTAGGTTATGTCATCTCTCCTCAGGGACTGAACATGGAGTCTGGCAAAATACAAGCGATTCTAGACTGGCCGGAACCGGGAAACATCAAAGAGGTACAACGCTTTGTCGGTTTTGCCAACTTTTACCGACGTTTTATCCGTAATTTTTCAGAAATCGTTCGTCCCATCACTCTGTTAACCAAGAAAGGACAGAAGTTTGTGTGGTCCGCCCAGGCCCAGGAAGCCTTCCATCGTCTCAAGGTCTGTTTTACCTCAGCGCCTATATTGGTACATCCGAATCCCGCACTTCCCTTTATCGTGGAAGTCGACGCTTCCGACTACGCATTAGGGGCCATCCTTTCTCAAAGGACTGGGGACAAGAGTCTCTTACATCCGTGTGCTTTCTTTTCCCGCCGGTTGTCCCCTGCAGAAAGGAACTATGACATTGCGGACAAAGAATTGTTAGCGATTATTTCCGCCTTCAAGGAATGGAGACACCACTTACAGGGAGCCGCGCAGCAAGTGATAGTACTCACAGATCATCGTAATCTGGAGTTTCTTAAGTCTGCCAGGTGCCTGTCTCCACGGCAAGCCCGTTGGAGCCTATTCCTTAACCAGTTCAATTTTGTCGTTACATACCGTCCAGGTTCACGTAATGGGAAAGCCGATGCCTTGTCCCGAATCCACGCCGTGGACTCCGTGCCTGGAACCCCGTCTCAGACCGTGTTATCGGATGCCAATTTCGTTGGAGTAATCCAGGACCAGGACTTGTGGAAGGACATCAAGCTGGCCTATGATGGTGACGTATTTCTTGCTGCCCCCCCGAATGATGTAACTCTTGTTCTTCGGAATGGTGTGTGGTTGAGAGAGCGACGCATTTATGTCCCGGAGGCCGTAAGACTTCGGGTTCTCAAGTTGGTCCATGACTCCGTGTTGGCTGGTCATAGGGGGGTACAGAAGATGCAGGAATTTCTGAACCGTTTCTTCTGGTGGCCTACTTGTTTAAAGGACGTAAAGGACTATGTCCACTCATGTGTGGTTTGTGCCCGGTGCAAGGTCCCTCGTGTGGCTCCTACAGGACTCCTCCAACCGTTACCCGTGCCATCTCGCCCTTGGGGGTCTATCTCAATGGATTTTATTGTGGAGTTGCCCGTCTCAGACGGTCACAATACCATTTTAGTGGTGGTGGATCGGTTGACTAAAGCTGCTCACTTTATTCCGTGTGCCGGTCTTCCCTCAGCCGCAGAGACAGTGGATTTGGTTATCCAGAACGTATTCCGATTGCATGGGGTACCAGACGAGATCATCTCTGACCGGGGCGTGCAGTTCACGTCTAGGTTCTGGAAGGGGTTTTGTACGGCACTCCAGATTGATGTCTGTTTGTCTTCTGCATACCATCCTCAGACAAATGGGCAAACCGAACGGACCAATCAAACCCTGGAACAATACCTTCGATGTTATGTCAGCCATCTGCAGGACGATTGGTTGAAGATGCTTCCGTTGGCGGAGTTCTCGTATAACAACACTCAGAGCAGCTCCACTAAGGTAACGCCCTTTTTTGCTAACTTGGGTTACCATCCGACTATTTTGCCTAGGTCACCGGTTGCGGTCTCAGTGCCTGCGGTGGAGGACAGATTGACAGAGCTTCGACAAAATCTGGAGGTTCTAAAGGACAGTGTGGCTACGGCCCAGGAGCGTTACAAGAGGTCGGCAGACACTCACCGGAAACCGGCACCCATGTATAAGGTAGGGGACTCTGTATGGTTGTCCACCAAGAACCTGAGATTGGGTGTCCCTTCGCAGAAGCTGGGACAAAAATTCATCGGTCCATTTAAGATCACCGGGATCGTGAGCCCTGTGGCCTGTCGGCTGCGGTTACCGCACCATCTCAAGGTACACCCGGTCTTTCATGTTTCTCTCCTCAAATCCGTCTCTCCCAATACGTTTCATGGTCGTGTCGTGCCTCCTCCTCCGCCTGTGATGGTCGACGGCGAGGAGCAGTTCGTGGTTGAGGACATTATTGACTCCCGGCTCCATCGTCGTCGGCTTCAGTATCTGGTACGTTGGCAGGGGTACGCCCCCGAGGACGATTCCTGGGAACCGGTGGGTAACATTCGAGCTCCCCGGAAGATCGCTCAGTTTCATCGACGGTACCCGGACAAGCCAGGCCCTGACCCGTCCTGAGGCCGTTTCTGGGGGGGGGAGTAATGTCAGGTTTCCGGGTTTTCCAGTTCTCTTTTTTGCATGAGCTTGCCCTCGGTTAACATGGAGTTTTATGTTCTGTTGCCCTACTTCCTGTCCAGCTGCTTAAAAGGCCGCCTCTAAGCCTAGTCCAGTGCCTGAGTATACGGCTTGCTGTGTGCTCCTGCTTTGCTGCTGCTGCTACTTCTTGATTACCTTTGGATCCTCCTGAAAGTCTACCGACCGACTCTGGACCATACCCGGTTTCTTCAAGCTGTGCCCGGACTCCGTCTGCCGTCTTTGGTCAGCACGTCTGCCCGGTTTCTTCCGGCTCATAACCATTCTGGACTTTCATCCCGTACGGACACTTCTGGACTTTACCACTTGCCCCTTGTGTCCCGGCTGCGGCGCATTTAGGCCTTCCGGGGTTGATTGCCGGACAGTCCCTGTATAGGGGTTCGCTCTGGTGGTCTCCCTGGGGGAGTCCGGTGCGTGGCCCCGGGAATCCCCTTCGCTCCGTTTCAGAAAGGTATTTTCATGTGTTTTGTGTATTTCCGCTGTGTATCTACCGTGGTTACATATTATAAACATCTTGTACCACAAACTCGTCTCTGGTTGTCATTGCCCTAACGCTATCGAAATCCTCAAAACATACAATAGTATTACACACATATTGGTTTTATAATCTTATTGTATTACTTTATATTCTTATTTCACTTGTGCATATCTCCACCATAATCCTGGCTAAGAAATATAGCTTTTTTTGGGGTACACAGGTAGTAAGGTCTTCTTTCTATTTCTTTAGGGGTGATATAGCCTGGTGGAACTCTAGACCTCTAACATTATATATGCACCCTTTTTCTTTATGGTTCTTGGACACCTTATAACATTCTTCCATACATATATATCTTTCTCATAAATTATAAATAATTAGGCATTTTTATATATCTTATTTACATTTTCATAAATAACTTTTTACAAAGCATGGGGGACATTCTCACATACATATAATTTTCATGTACGCATTCTGAAAATTTACGCATAAACCGTACACACTCCTTTTTGTAACAATTTCTATAACTCATTCGCTGAACTCTCATCCCGGATATTCATTCTTACACCGAATTTCCTGTTATAACACAACATTCATGATTTTTATTCAATTTATTTTTATTTTTTAGGTTTATTAGTAGTGATGAGCGAGTACTAAAAAACTCGGGTGCTCGAAGCTCGGGCCGAGCCTCCCAAGATACTCGTGTACTCGGCCCGAGCACCGAGCCCAATGTTATCCTATGGGAGACCCGAGTATTTTTGTGAAATGACCACCGGCAGCATGTAGAAACCCTAAAAATGGCACAAAAGTCTCCGAAGAGTGCTCAAATGACATGGCAACAGCATGGGGAAGACCCCTTGAAGCATTTATCACTCAAAAGTCACAGCTGTGAATAATTTTGTCCGCGTTTTACGCCATTTTTACGGACTCACCAGAAAACCTTCCAAAATGACACCAAAATGATTTTTCATAGCGGAAATGTTAAGGGCACATACCCAATAGTGAGATAGAGCTAATGTATGTTACTTTTTGAGATCAATACATGAAAGATTTTACGTAAAACATTGTGTGGCACTCCGATGTCCCTGAGAAGAGACGTACATAAAGGCCTCTGAGTCTAATGTGCCCATTTTGAGGAACTGAGTCTTTGTAGTATTTTCCTTTGCCAGGGCAGTCCAAAATTGTGAGGTTCACCAATGCCCCTGCATACAGACGTGCATGATGGCCTGTAAACCTGAAGTGCCCATTGTAAGGAAGTGGGTCTATTGTAGTATAGCCCTTAGGCAGGGCAGCCAAAAATTGGGAGGCTCCACGTTGTCCCTGGATAGAGACGTGCATGAGGGCCTCAAAACATTAAGTGTCCAGTGTCAGGAAGTGGGTGTATTATAGTATAGCCCTTAGGCAGGGCAGCCAAAAATTGGGAGGCTCCACGTTGTCCCTGGATAGAGACGTGCATGAGGGCCTGTAAACCTGAAGTGCCCATTGGAAGGAAGTGGGTCTTTTGTAGTATAGCCCTTTGGCAGGGCAGCCAAAAATTGGGAGGCTCCACGTTGTCCCTGGATAGAGACGTGCATGAGGGCCTGTAAACCTGAAGTGCCCATTGGAAGGAAGTGGGTCTTTTGTAGTATAGCCCTTTGGCAGGGCAGCCAATAATTGGGAGGCTCCACGTTGTCCCTGGATAGAGACATGCATGAGGGCCTCAAAACATTAAGTGTCCATTGTCAGGAAGTGGGTGTATTATAGTATAGCCCTTAGGCAGGGCAGCCAAAAATTGGGAGGCTCCACGTTGTCCCTGGATAGAGACGTGCATGAGGGCCTGTAAACCTGAAGTGTCCATTGTCAGGAAGTGGGTGTATTATAGTATAGCCCTTAGGCAGGGCAGCCAAAAATTGGGAGGCTCCACGTTGTCCCTGGATAGAGACGTGCATGAGGGCCTGTAAACCTGAAGTGTCCATTGTCAGGAAGTGGGTGTATTATAGTATAGCCCTTAGGCAGGGCAATAAAAAAGGAATCTGAACACATTCGCGCAAAAATGAAATGACCACAATTTTCTCCAAAACTATAACAGATGCAAACTGTGGTGGAGATGAGATTTGATAAAGTAAGTGGAAATCCAGTAAAAGTTTCATTTGGCTACTTTGCACTCTCGAGATAATCGTCACCATGTGTCTGTGGTTAGGTGGACTTTGGGTGAAACAGCGTTGTTCAGGGCACGTGTGATGTTTTGTGACACGTGGTTATGCAACGCGGGGACGGCACACCGGGAGAAATAGTGGCGGCTGGGGACCGAGTAACGTGGGACAGCTGCCGCCATCAGGTCGCGGAATGCTTCTGTCTCCACCAGCCTAAAAGGCAACATTTCCAGCGCAAGCAGTCGCGAAATGTTAGCATTTAGAACTGTGGCATGTGGGGTGTTGGCAGTGTATTTGCGCCTGCGTTCAAAGGTTTGCTGAATGGATAACTGAACGCTGCGCTGGGACAAGGACGTGCTTGATGATGGTGTTATTTCTGAGTAGGCAACTGCAGGTGCAGGACCGGAGGAGGCTTGTTCGCAGGCAGCATGGACAGGGGATTGGCTCGCATGCACAACCAGCGAAGACGTAGCAGTGACATTAGCAAGCACTGCTCCTCGACTCTGTTGTACTTCCCACAAAGTCGGGTGCTTGGCTGACATGTGCCTGATCATGCTGGTGGTGGTCAGGCTGCTAGTTTTGGTACCCCTGCTGATGCTGGCACGGCAGGTGTTGCAAATGGCCTTTTTAGAATCATCTGGATCCAACTTAAAAAACTGCCAGACTCGGGAAGACCTAACATTTGTACAGGCACCTTGTGTCGTGTTGTTGTTCCGGGGAACGGTTGCCTGACTTCTGCCTGGAGCCACCACCCTGCTTCTTACTGCCTGTTGGGATGCTACGCCTCCCTCCCCCTGTGCACTGCTGTCCTCGCTCTGCATATCCTCCTGCCAGGTTGGGTCAGTTACTGGATCATCCACCACGTCGTCTTCCTCTTCCGCACCCTGCTCCTCCTCCTGACTTCCTGACAATTGTGTCTCATCATCGTCCACCCCTTGTTGAGACACGTTGCCAACTTCGTGAGAACGTGGCTGCTCAAATATTTGGCCATCTGTACATACGATCTCCTCATGACCCACTTCAACATGAGCTGGCGAGAGGCCAGAATGTGCGAATGGAAACGTGAACAGCTCTTCCGAGTGTCCAAGTGTGGGATCATTAATGTCCGAGGACGTGTACTCAGCCTTGTGGTAGGAAGGAGGATCAGGTTCTGAAATGTGCGGTGCAGTATCACGGCTACTGACACTTGACCGTGTGGAAGACAGAGTGTTTGTGGTGGTGCCAATCTGACTGGAAGCATTATCCGCTATCCAACTAACAACCTGTTGACACTGGTCTTGGTTCAAGAGCGGTGTACTGCTGCGGTCCCCAAGAATTTGGGACAGGACGTGCGAGCGACTAGATGTGGCCCTTTGTTGTGGCAAAATTAGAGCTTGCCCACGACCTCGGCCTCTGCCTGCACCACCATCACGTCCACTTCCTTGTTCCTTGCCAACGCCCTTGCGCATTTTGCAATGCTGTGCTGACGTGTATTCACTAGACTTGGGCGTTATATCAAAGTTTGTGCAAATTGTGCACCTGTACGCTGCCACCGACAGGCACACACGTGCGGTTTTTAAATGCAAGCACGGACGCACTAAGAACCTAACAGGTTTTAGGAGCAAAAATTAATGATGAGAACTCTGACACTATCAGCCACTGCTGACTGACGTGTATTATACACTACACTTGTGCGTTATATAATAGTTTGGTAAAAACGCACACAAGTGCACCTGTACGCTGCCACCGACAGGCACACACGTGCGGTTTTTAAATGCAAGCACGGACGCACTAAGAACCTAACAGGTTTTAGGAGCAAAAATTAATGACGAGAACTCTGACACTATCAGCCACTGCTGACTGACGTGTATTATACACTACACTTGTGCGTTATATAATAGTTTGGTAAAAACGCACACAAGTGCACCTGTACGCTGCCACCGACAGGCACACACGTGCGGTTTTTAAATGCAAGCACGGACGCACTAAGAACCTAACACAGGTTTTAGGAGCAAAAATTAATGACGAGAACTCTGACACTATCAGCCACTGCTGACTGACGTGTATTATACACTACACTTGTGCGTTATATAATAGTTTGGTAAAAACGCACACAAGTGCACCTGTACGCTGCCACCGACAGGCACACACGTGCGGTTTTTAAATGCAAGCACGGACGCACTAAGAACCTAACACAGGTTTTAGGAGCAAAAATTAATGACGAGAACTCTGACACTATCAGCCACTGCTGACTGACGTGTATTATACACTACACTTGTGCGTTATATAATAGTTTGGTAAAAACGCACACAAGTGCACCTGTACGCTGCCACCGACAGGCACACACGTGCGGTTTTTAAATGCAAGCACGGACGCACTAAGAACCTAACAGGTTTTAGGAGCGACAATTGCTGAGAAGTCTGACACTATCAGGACTGTTTTAGACTGTGTACACCAGCCCCAGATATGATGAAGGCTGGTATACGGTCACCACTAGGAATGGCTATATACCCTGCCTGCCTGCCTGCCTGCCTGTATACTGCTACAATAGTCCTGACAAGGACTCTTTTGGTCACTAGCCTGTATTCCAACCTGGCTATACCCTGCCTGTATACAGCAACAATAGTCCTGAGAAGGACTCTGCTACTGTACTCCGACCTGGCTATACCCTGCCTGCCTGTATACAACTAGAATAGTCCTGAGAAGGACTTTTGGTCACACTGTTTGCAGCCCTGCTACGGAAATAGCTATAAAGGGCCGCAAACCTTTCCCTGAAGCAGCGACCCTCTCCCTGCACTGACTGTCTGGATAGCTGTGAGCAGAGCACAGCGCGCCCGCCGGTATAAAGGCTCGGTCACGCTGTGCAGGCCGGCCAATCACTGCAATTCCACAACTAACAGGGCTGTGGCATTGCAGTGGTCTGCCAGCCAATCCCTGCATGAGGGCTGGCTCTCAAAAGAGCGCCAACATGCAGGGATGAAGACCACGAGTACAGCACGAGTATCGCGAGATTACTCGGTCCCCGTCGAGTAGACCGAGTACAGTGATACTCGTGCGAGTACCGAGTAGTAACAAGCATGCTCGCTCATCACTATTTATTAGTAAAATGGCTTACACTCCCCTTTTTTCCACTTTTTTCTTCACTACTTTTATAAAGAAATTTTTCCTTTCTTTATTCTTAATGCAATTTTATATAGCAACACCACCATTTTTTGCCACGAACATAATTTTTCTTGTCCGTCATCCCGTTCACCCTTACTGGAATAAATGGCGCTATAATAATAAATAATAATAATAATAATAATGGCTTACTTATAATTAGTTGGAGTGTGCAACGCAGGCAGATGCGCTCTGCAAATGTCTTGGCACTAGTGGGACTATAGCAAGGTCCAATAGCCACGTATAGGATGCCACTAGGTACACTGAGTGTTTGCTAGTATAATGGCTTACTTATAATTAGTTGGAGTGTGCAACGCAGGCAGATGCGCTCTGCAAATGTCTTGGCACTAGTGGGACTATAGCAAAGTCCAATAGCCACAGATAGGATGCCACTAGGTACACTGAGTGTTTGCTAGTATAATGGACCTGACATTACCTCTCTACTAACCAGAATCCCACAATGTCTGTCTGCTATTTCATCCTTCTTCTCTGTGCGATTCCTAAAACTTAACATGGACAAAACAGAATTCATTGTCTTTCCTCCTCCTCACTCATCTCCTCCAACAAGCCTTTCCATCAAACTCGATGGTTGCTTACTCTCCCCAGTCTCACAAGCTCGTTGCCTTGGAGTGACCCTCGACTCTGCTCTATCCTTCAAGCCACACATCCAAGCCCTCTTCACCTCATGCCGATTACAACTCAAAAACATCTCCCGGATCCGTGCTTTCCTTAACCAAGAATCAGCAAAAACATTAGTGCATGCCCTCATCATCTCCCGCCTCGACTACTGCAACCTCCTGCTCTCTGGCCTCCCTTCCAACACTCTTGCACCCCTCCAATCTATCCTAAACTCTGCGGCCCGCTTAATCCACCTCTCCCCTCGCTACTCCCCAGCCTCGCCACTCTGCCAATCCCTTCACTGGCTTCCCATCACCCAACGACTCCAGTTCAAAACACTAACCATGACATACAAAGCCATGCACAACCTGTCTCCTCCCTACATCTGTGACCTAGTCTCCCGGTACCTACCTGCACGCAACCTCAGATCCTCACAAGATCTCCTTCTCTGCTCCTCCCTTATCTCCTCTTCCCACAATCGCGTACAAGATTTCTCCCGTGCATCCCCCATACTTTGGAATGCTCTACCTCAGCACATCAGACTCTCCCCTACCGTGGAAAGCTTCAAGAGGAACCTCAAGACCCACCTCTTCCAACAAGCCTATAACCTACAACAGCCCTCAGTCCAGTAGACCACTGCTCAACCAGCTCTGTCCTCACCTATTGTACCATCACCCATTCCCTGTAGACTGTAAGCCCTCGCGGGCAGGGTCCTCTCTCCTCCTGTACCAGTCTGTTATGTACTGTTAATGATTGTTGTACGTATACCCTTTCACTTGTAAAGCGCCATGGAATAAATGGCGCTATAATAATAAATAATAATAATAATTATAATAATGGCTTACTTATAATTAGTTGGAGTGTGCAACGCAGGCAGATGCGCTCTGCAAATGTCTTGGCACTAGTGGGACTATAGCAAGGTCCAATAGCCACGTATAGGATGCCACTAGGTACACTGAGTGTTTGCTAGTATAATGGCTTACTTATAATTAGTTGGAGTGTGCAACGCAGGCAGATGCGCTCTGCAAATGTCTTGGCACTAGTGGGACTATAGCAAGGTCCAATAGCCACGTATAGGATGCCACTAGGTACACTGAGTGTTTGCTAGTATAATGGCTTGGTTAGAATGAGTTGTAGTGTGCAACGCAGGCAGATGCGCTCTGCAAATGTCTTGGCACTAGTGGGACTATAGCAAAGTCCAATAGCCACAGATAGGATGCCACTAGGTACACTGAGTGTTTGCTAGTATAATGGCTTACTTATAATTAGTTGGAGTGTGCAACGCAGGCAGATGCGCTCTGCAAATGTCTTGGCACTAGTGGGACTATAGCAAAGTCCAATAGCCACGTATAGGATGCCACTAGGTACACTGAGTGTTTGCTAGTATAATGGCTAAGTTAAAATTAGTTGGAGTGTGCAACGCAGGCAGATGCGCTCTGCAAATGTCTTGGCACTAGTGGGACTATAGCAAAGTCCAATAGCCACGTATAGGATGCCACTAGGTACACTGAGTGTTTGCTAGTAAAATTGCTTAGTTTAAAAAAGTTGGAGTGTGCAATGCAGGCAGACGTGCTCTGCAAATGTCTTTGCACTAGTGGGACTATAGCAAAGTCCAATAGCCACAGATAGGATGCCACTAGGTACACTGAGTGTTTGCTAGTATAATGGCTTAGTTATAATGAGTTGGAGTGTGCAGAGGACAGGAGGGTACAGTGGCAGGATTGTGGTGCTCTGGGTAGAGGAATGGAAGCCTGCCTTTCTATTCCCTCCTAATGGTGAAATGCAGGGAGGAAATCCCTGACCTTGGCTACACAGATGCTGTTGCTGTTTGCAGGACCTGTCACCTATGGCTCTCTGACCCTGCCGGTTTGAGTCCTTAAAAGGACTGCTATAAAGTGCTCTCCCTATGCTGTCTAACGCTGTGTATGCAGCGCATACAGCTGTATCGGCTATAGGACTCAGGAGGACGGAGCTGCGACAGTGATGTCTGACACCAAAGACGCAGAAGGCAGATAATGGCGTCCGTGAAGAAAATGTCCGGTTTTATAATGCAGGGACATGTGACATGCAGATCCTATCACACATGCCGTTGCTTCTCTGGCTCAAAGTCAACTTAGCTGTGTGTGTGTCTGTGATTGGCTGACATGCTGGCCCGCCCCACAAGACGCGCGCACTTAGGGAAGGAAGACAAGAAAAAAAAAACAAAAATGGCGATCGCCATTATAGAAACAGCAGTGATCTGAAGGCGCTGTTCACGCACACTATACACTGAAATGTGATAATAGTTTGATTCACAGAGTGACTTACACTATTACAGCAGAAACCAAGCTATGATTTAGCTGTTTTTTGGCTGCTAGAACCGTTCTCGAACGTTTCTAGAACTATCGAGCTTTTGCAAAAAGCTCGAGTTCTAGTTCGATCTAGAACATGCCCCAAAATCACTCGAGCCTAGAACTGGAGAACCACGAACCACGAACCGCGCTCAACTCTATCCAGGAGCTTTGGTTCCCTGAGTTTCCAATAGCAAATGTCTAGAAAAAACTCTGTCCATTGGCACAACTCAGCAAGAAAACGAGAAGACCGAGAAGATATATTTCATTTATCTTAATGCCACCTTCTTAACAGCACTAAACCCTTCTATTATGTCCCTTAGCCTTTTGAGCTTATCCTCTGGTAAGCGGAAGACCATGCCTCTGGTATCGATCTCAGTGCCTAAAAACTGTATTATAGTAGCCAATCAGAATACAAAAGGATGCATAGGAAGCGTGACTTTATTTCAATATTTTAAAACAATCCAATAAAATGAAGAAAAGTCACTCATACAAGATCCACAGAAGTTGTATAATACATACATAAATCAAAACACTATAAGGCCTGTTTCACACGTCAGTGATTCTGGTACGTTTGTGCTTTTTTTTAAACATAACAGAATCACTGAGATACGCAGATCCATTATAATGAATGGGTCTGCTCACACATCAGTGATTTTTCACTGCACGTGTCTCCGTGCGGCGTACCCGCGTGTCCGTGATTGCTGCACGGAGACATGTCCATTTTTTTCTGGCATCACTGATAGGATGTCCATAAGGTGGCAGCAGAGCATAACAGAAAAAGGTGCCTATTGTGCACTGAAAAGACCCAATGTGATGCACCAGACATATAGAGTGGCATTTGCAGAGCGCATCTGCCTGCGTTGCACACTCCAACTAATTATAAGTAAGCCATTATACTAGCAAACACTCAGTGTACCTAGTGGCATCCTATACGTGGCTATTGGACCTTGCTATAGTCCCACTAGTGCCAAGACATTTGCAGAGCGCATCTGCCTGCGTTGCACACTCCAACTAATTATAAGTAAGCCATTATACTAGCAAACACTCAGTGTACCTAGTGGCATCCTAAACGTGGCTATTGGACTTTGCTATAGTCCCACTAGTGCCAAGACATTTGCAGAGCGCATCTGCCTGCGTTGCACACTCCAACTAATTTTAACTTAACCATTATACTAGAAAACACTCAGTGTACCTAGTGGCATCCTATACGTGGCTATTGGACTTTGCTATAGTCCCACTAGTGCCAAGACATTTGCAGAGCGCATCTGCCTGCGTTTCACACTCCAACTAATTATAAGTAAGCCATTATACTAGCAAACACTCAGTGTACCTAGTGGCATCCTATACGTGGCTATTGGACCTTGCTATAGTCCCACTAGTGCCAAGACATTTGCAGAGCGCATCTGCCTGCGTTGCACACTCCAACTAATTATAAGTAAGCCATTATACTAGCAAACACTCAGTGTACCTAGTGGCATCCTATACGTGGCTATTGGACTTTGCTATAGTCCCACTAGTGCCAAGACATTTGCAGAGCGCATCTGCCTGCGTTGCACACTCCAACTAATTATAAGTAAGCCATTATACTAGCAAACACTCAGTGTACCTAGTGGCATCCTAAACGTGGCTATTGGACCTTGCTATAGTCCCACTAGTGCCAAGACATTTGCAGAGCGCATCTGCCTGCGTTGCACACTCCAACTAATTATAAGTAAGCCATTATACTAGCAAACACTCAGTGTACCTAGTGGCATCCTATCTGTGGCTATTGGACTTTGCTATAGTCCCACTAGTGCCAAGACATTTGCAGAGCGCATCTGCCTGCGTTGCACATTCCAACTAATTATAAGTAAGCCATTATACTAGCAAACACTCAGTGTACCTAGTGGCATCCTATACGTGGCTATTGGAGTTTGCTATAGTCCCACTAGTGCCAAGACATTTGCAGAGCGCATCTGCCTGCATTGCACACTCCAACTAATTATAAGTAAGCCATTATACTAGCAAACACTCAGTGTACCTAGTGGCATCCTATACGTGGCTATTGGACTTTGCTATAGTCCCACTAGTGCCAAGACATTTGCAGAGCGCATCTGCCTGCGTTGCACACTCCAACTAATTTTAACTTAGCCATTATACTAGCAAACACTCAGTGTACCTAGTGGCATCCTATACGTGGCTATTGGACTTTGCTATAGTCCCACTAGTGCCAAGACATTTGCAGAGCGCATCTGCCTGCGTTGCACACTCCAACTAATTATAAGTAAGCCATTATACTAGCAAACACTCAGTGTACCTAGTGGCATCCTATACGTGGCTATTGGACTTTGCTATAGTCCCACTAGTGCAAAGACATTTGCAGAGCACGTCTGCCTGCATTGCACACTCCAACTTTTTTAAACTAAGCAATTTTACTAGCAAACACTCAGTGTACCTAGTGGCATCCTATACGTGGCTATTGGACTTTGCTATAGTCCCACTAGTGCCAAGACATTTGCAGAGCGCATCTGCCTGCGTTGCACACTCCAACTAATTTTAACTTAACCATTATACTAGCAAACACTCAGTGTACCTAATGGCATCCTATACGTGGCTATTGGACTTTGCTATAGTCCCACTAGTGCCAAGACATTTGCAGAGCGCATCTGCCTGCGTTGCACACTTCAACTAATTATAAGTAAGCCATTATACTAGCAAACACTCAGTGTACCTAGTGGCATCCTATACGTGGCTATTGGACCTTGCTATAGTCCCACTAGTGCCAAGACATTTGCAGAGCGCATCTGCCTGCGTTGCACACTCCAACTAATTATAAGTAAGCCATTATACTAGCAAACACTCAGTGTACCTAGTGGCATCCTATACGTGGCTATTGGACTTTGCTATAGTCCCACTAGTGCCAAGACATTTGCAGAGCGCATCTGCCTGCGTTGCACACTCCAACTAATTATAAGTAAGCCATTATACTAGCAAACACTCAGTGTACCTAGTGGCATCCTATACGTGGCTATTGGACCTTGCTATAGTCCCACTAGTGCCAAGACATTTGCAGAGCGCATCTGCCTGCGTTGCACACTCCAACTAATTATAAGTAAGCCATTATACTAGCAAACACTCAGTGTACCTAGTGGCATCCTATCTGTGGCTATTGGACTTTGCTATAGTCCCACTAGTGCCAAGACATTTGCAGAGCGCATCTGCCTGCGTTGCACACTCCAACTAATTATAAGTAAGCCATTATACTAGCAAACACTCAGTGTACCTAGTGGCATCCTATACGTGGCTATTGGACTTTGCTATAGTCCCACTAGTGCCAAGACATTTGCAGAGCGCATCTGCCTGCGTTGCACACTCCAACTAATTATAAGTAAGCCATTATACTAGCAAACACTCAGTGTACCTAGTGGCATCCTATACGTGGCTATTGGACTTTGCTATAGTCCCACTAGTGCCAAGACATTTGCAGAGCGCATCTGCCTGCGTTGCACACTCCAACTAATTTTAACTTAGCCATTATACTAGCAAACACTCAGTGTACCTAGTGGCATCCTATACGTGGCTATTGGACTTTGCTATAGTCCCACTAGTGCCAAGACATTTGCAGAGCGCATCTGCCTGCGTTGCACACTCCAACTAATTATAAGTAAGCCATTATACTAGCAAACACTCAGTGTACCTAGTGGCATCCTATACGTGGCTATTGGACTTTGCTATAGTCCCACTAGTGCCAAGACATTTGCAGAGCGCATCTGCCTGCGTTGCACACTCCAACTAATTTTAACTTAGCCATTATACTAGCAAACACTCAGTGTACCTAGTGGCATCCTATACGTGGCTATTGGACTTTGCTATAGTCCCACTAGTGCAAAGACATTTGCAGAGCACGTCTGCCTGCATTGCACACTCCAACTTTTTTAAACTAAGCAATTTTACTAGCAAACACTCAGTGTACCTAGTGGCATCCTATACGTGGCTATTGGACTTTGCTATAGTCCCACTAGTGCCAAGACATTTGCAGAGCGCATCTGCCTGCGTTGCACACTCCAACTAATTATAAGTAAGCCATTATACTAGCAAACACTCAGTGTACCTAGTGGCATCCTATACGTGGCTATTGGACCTTGCTATAGTCCCACTAGTGCCAAGACATTTGCAGAGCGCATCTGCCTGCGTTGCACACTCCAACTAATTATAAGTAAGCCATTATACTAGCAAACACTCAGTGTACCTAGTGGCATCCTATACGTGGCTATTGGACTTTGCTATAGTCCCACTAGTGCCAAGACATTTGCAGAGCGCATCTGCCTGCGTTGCACACTCCAACTAATTATAAGTAAGCCATTATACTAGCAAACACTCAGTGTACCTAGTGGCATCCTATACGTGGCTATTGGACCTTGCTATAGTCCCACTAGTGCCAAGACATTTGCAGAGCGCATCTGCCTGCGTTGCACACTCCAACTAATTATAAGTAAGCCATTATACTAGCAAACACTCAGTGTACCTAGTGGCATCCTATCTGTGGCTATTGGACTTTGCTATAGTCCCACTAGTGCCAAGACATTTGCAGAGCGCATCTGCCTGCGTTGCACACTCCAACTAATTATAAGTAAGCCATTATACTAGCAAACACTCAGTGTACCTAGTGGCATCCTATACGTGGCTATTGGACTTTGCTATAGTCCCACTAGTGCCAAGACATTTGCAGAGCGCATCTGCCTGCGTTGCACACTCCAACTAATTATAAGTAAGCCATTATACTAGCAAACACTCAGTGTACCTAGTGGCATCCTATACGTGGCTATTGGACTTTGCTATAGTCCCACTAGTGCCAAGACATTTGCAGAGCGCATCTGCCTGCGTTGCACACTCCAACTAATTTTAACTTAGCCATTATACTAGCAAACACTCAGTGTACCTAGTGGCATCCTATACGTGGCTATTGGACTTTGCTATAGTCCCACTAGTGCCAAGACATTTGCAGAGCGCATCTGCCTGCGTTGCACACTCCAACTAATTATAAGTAAGCCATTATACTAGCAAACACTCAGTGTACCTAGTGGCATCCTATACGTGGCTATTGGACTTTGCTATAGTCCCACTAGTGCCAAGACATTTGCAGAGCGCATCTGCCTGCGTTGCACACTCCAACTAATTTTAACTTAGCCATTATATTAGCAAACACTCAGTGTACCTAGTGGCATCCTATACGTGGCTATTGGACTTTGCTATAGTCCCACTAGTGCAAAGACATTTGCAGAGCACGTCTGCCTGCATTGCACACTCCAACTTTTTTAAACTAAGCAATTTTACTAGCAAACACTCAGTGTACCTAGTGGCATCCTATACGTGGCTATTGGACTTTGCTATAGTCCCACTAGTGCCAAGACATTTGCAGAGCGCATCTGCCTGCGTTGCACACTCCAACTAATTATAAGTAAGCCATTATACTAGCAAACACTCAGTGTACCTAGTGGCATCCTATCTGTGGCTATTGGACTTTGCTATAGTCCCACTAGTGCCAAGACATTTGCAGAGCGCATCTGCCTGCGTTGCACACTCCAACTAATTATAAGTAAGCCATTATACTAGCAAACACTCAGTGTACCTAGTGGCATCCTATACGTGGCTATTGGACCTTGCTATAGTCCCACTAGTGCCAAGACATTTGCAGAGCGCATCTGCCTGCGTTGCACACTCCAACTAATTATAAGTAAGCCATTATACTAGCAAACACTCAGTGTACCTAGTGGCATCCTATACGTGGCTATTGGACCTTGCTATAGTCCCACTAGTGCCAAGACATTTGCAGAGCGCATCTGCCTGCGTTGCACACTCCAACTAATTATAAGTAAGCCATTATTATTATTATTATTATTATTTATTATTATAGCGCCATTTATTCCATGGCGCTTTACAAGTGAAAGGGTATACGTACAACAATCATTAACAGTACATAACAGACTGGTACAGGAGGAGAGAGGACCCTGCCCGCGAGGGCTTACAGTCTACAGGGAATGGGTGATGGTACAATAGGTGAGGACAGAGCTGGTTGCGCAGTTGTCTACTGGACTGAGGGCTGTTGTAGGTTATAGGCTTGTTGGAAGAGGTGGGTCTTGAGGTTCCTCTTGAAGCTTTCCACGGTAGGGGAGAGTCTGATGTGCTGAGGTAGAGCATTCCAAAGTATGGGGGATGCACGGGAGAAATCTTGTACGCGATTGTGGGAAGAGGAGATAAGGGAGGAGCAGAGAAGGAGATCTTGTGAGGATCTGAGGTTGCGTGCAGGTAGGTACCGGGAGACTAGGTCACAGATGTAGGGAGGAGACAGGTTGTGCATGGCTTTGTATGTCATAGTTAGTGTTTTGAACTGGAGTCGTTGGGTGATGGGAAGCCAGTGAAGGGATTGGCAGAGTGGCGAGGCTGGGGAGTAGCGAGGGGAGAGGTGGATTAAGCGGGCCGCAGAGTTTAGGATAGATTGGAGGGGTGCAAGAGTGTTGGAAGGGAGGCCAGAGAGCAGGAGGTTGCAGTAGTCGAGGCGGGAGATGATGAGGGCATGCACTAATGTTTTTGCTGATTCTTGGTTAAGGAAAGCACGGATCCGGGAGATGTTTTTGAGTTGTAATCGGCATGAGGTGAAGAGGGCTTGGATGTGTGGCTTGAAGGATAGAGCAGAGTCGAGGGTCACTCCAAGGCAACGAGCTTGTGAGACTGGGGAGAGTAAGCAACCATCGAGTTTGATGGAAAGGCTTGTTGGAGGAGATGAGTGAGGAGGAGGAAAGACAATGAATTCTGTTTTGTCCATGTTAAGTTTTAGGAATCGCACAGAGAAGAAGGATGAAATAGCAGACAGACATTGTGGGATTCTGGTTAGTAGAGAGGTAATGTCAGGTCCATTATACTAGCAAACACTCAGTGTACCTAGTGGCATCCTATCTGTAGCTATTGGACTTTGCTATAGTCCCACTAGTGCCAAGACATTTGCAGAGCGCATCTGCCTGCGTTGCACACTCCAACTAATTATAAGTAAGCCATTATACTAGCAAACACTCAGTGTACCTAGTGGCATCCTATACGTGGCTATTGGACCTTGCTATAGTCCCACTAGTGCCAAGACATTTGCAGAGCGCATCTGCCTGCGTTGCACACTCCAACTAATTATAAGTAAGCCATTATACTAGCAAACACTCAGTGTACCTAGTGGCATCCTATACGTGGCTATTGGACTTTGCTATAGTCCCACTAGTGCCAAGACATTTGCAGAGCGCATCTGCCTGCGTTGCACACTCCAACTAATTATAAGTAAGCCATTATACTAGCAAACACTCAGTGTACCTAGTGGCATCCTATACGTGGCTATTGGACTTTGCTATAGTCCCACTAGTGCCAAGACATTTGCAGAGCGCATCTGCCTGCGTTGCACACTCCAACTAATTTTAACTTAGCCATTATACTAGCAAACACTCAGTGTACCTAGTGGCATCCTATACGTGGCTATTGGACTTTGCTATAGTCCCACTAGTGCCAAGACATTTGCAGAGCGCATCTGCCTGCGTTGCACACTCCAACTAATTATAAGTAAGCCATTATACTAGCAAACACTCAGTGTACCTAGTGGCATCCTATACGTGGCTATTGGACTTTGCTATAGTCCCACTAGTGCCAAGACATTTGCAGAGCGCATCTGCCTGCGTTGCACACTCCAACTAATTTTAACTTAGCCATTATACTAGCAAACACTCAGTGTACCTAGTGGCATCCTATACGTGGCTATTGGACTTTGCTATAGTCCCACTAGTGCAAAGACATTTGCAGAGCACGTCTGCCTGCATTGCACGCTCCAACTTTTTTAAACTAAGCAATTTTACTAGCAAACACTCAGTGTACCTAGTGGCATCCTATACGTGGCTATTGGACTTTGCTATAGTCCCACTAGTGCCAAGACATTTGCAGAGCGCATCTGCCTGCGTTGCACACTCCAACTAATTATAAGTAAGCCATTATACTAGCAAACACTCAGTGTACCTAGTGGCATCCTATCTGTGGCTATTGGACTTTGCTATAGTCCCACTAGTGCCAAGACATTTGCAGAGCGCATCTGCCTGCGTTGCACACTCCAACTAATTATAAGTAAGCCATTATTATAATTATTATTATTATTTATTATTATAGCGCCATTTATTCCATGGCGCTTTACAAGTGAAAGGGTATACGTACAACAATCATTAACAGTACATAACAGACTGGTACAGGAGGAGAGAGGACCCTGCCCGCGAGGGCTTACAGTCTACAGGGAATGGGTGATGGTACAATAGGTGAGGACAGAGCTGGTTGCGCAGTGGTCTACTGGACTGAGGGCTGTTGTAGGTTATAGGCTTGTTGGAAGAGGTGGGTCTTGAGGTTCCTCTTGAAGCTTTCCACGGTAGGGGAGAGTCTGATGTGCTGAGGTAGAGCATTCCAAAGTATGGGGGATGCACGGGAGAAATCTTGTACGCGATTGTGGGAAGAGGAGATAAGGGAGGAGCAGAGAAGGAGATCTTGTGAGGATCTGAGGTTGCGTGCAGGTAGGTACCGGGAGACTAGGTCACAGATGTAGGGAGGAGACAGGTTGTGCATGGCTTTGTATGTCATGGTTAGTGTTTTGAACTGGAGTCGTTGGGTGATGGGAAGCCAGTGAAGGGATTGGCAGAGTGGCGAGGCTGGGGAGTAGCGAGGGGAGAGGTGGATTAAGCGGGCCGCAGAGTTTAGGATAGATTGGAGGGGTGCAAGAGTGTTGGAAGGGAGGCCAGAGAGCAGGAGGTTGCAGTAGTCGAGGCGGGAGATGATGAGGGCATGCACTAATGTTTTTGCTGATTCTTGGTTAAGGAAAGCACGGATCCGGGAGATGTTTTTGAGTTGTAATCGGCATGAGGTGAAGAGGGCTTGGATGTGTGGCTTGAAGGATAGAGCAGAGTCGAGGGTCACTCCAAGGCAACGAGCTTGTGAGACTGGGGAGAGTAAGCAACCATCGAGTTTGATGGAAAGGCTTGTTGGAGGAGATGAGTGAGGAGGAGGAAAGACAATGAATTCTGTTTTGTCCATGTTAAGTTTTAGGAATCGCACAGAGAAGAAGGATGAAATAGCAGACAGACATTGTGGGATTCTGGTTAGTAGAGAGGTAATGTCAGGTCCATTATACTAGCAAACACTCAGTGTACCTAGTGGCATCCTATCTGTGGCTATTGGACTTTGCTATAGTCCCACTAGTGCCAAGACATTTGCAGAGCGCATCTGCCTGCGTTGCACACTCCAACTAATTATAAGTAAGCCATTATACTAGCAAACACTCAGTGTACCTAGTGGCATCCTATACGTGGCTATTGGACCTTGCTATAGTCCCACTAGTGCCAAGACATTTGCAGAGCGCATCTGCCTGCGTTGCACACTCCAACTAATTATAAGTAAGCCATTATTATTATTATTATTATTATTTATTATTATAGCGCCATTTATTCCAGTAAGGGTGAACGGGATGACGGACAAGAAAAATTATGTTCGTGGCAAAAAATGGTGGTGTTGCTATATAAAATTGCATTAAGAATAAAGAAAGGAAAAATTTCTTTATAAAAGTAGTGAAGAAAAAAGTGGAAAAAAGGGGAGTGTAAGCCATTTTACTAATAAATAGTGATGAGCGAGCATGCTTGTTACTACTCGGTACTCGCACGAGTATCACTGTACTCGGTCTACTCGACGGGGACCGAGTAATCTCGCGATACTCGTGCTGTACTCGTGGTCTTCATCCCTGCATGTTGGCGCTCTTTTGAGAGCCAGCCCTCATGCAGGGATTGGCTGGCAGACCACTGCAATGCCACAGCCCTGTTAGTTGTGGAATTGCAGTGATTGGCCGGCCTGCACAGCGTGACCGAGCCTTTATACCGGCGGGCGCGCTGTGCTCTGCTCACAGCTATCCAGACAGTCAGTGCAGGGAGAGGGTCGCTGCTTCAGGGAAAGGTTTGCGGCCCTTTATAGCTATTTCCGTAGCAGGGCTGCAAACAGTGTGACCAAAAGTCCTTCTCAGGACTATTCTAGTTGTATACAGGCAGGCAGGGTATAGCCAGGTCGGAGTACAGTAGCAGAGTCCTTCTCAGGACTATTGTTGCTGTATACAGGCAGGGTATAGCCAGGTTGGAATACAGGCTAGTGACCAAAAGAGTCCTTGTCAGGACTATTGTAGCAGTATACAGGCAGGCAGGCAGGCAGGCAGGGTATATAGCCATTCCTAGTGGTGACCGTATACCAGCCTTCATCATATCTGGGGCTGGTGTACACAGTCTAAAACAGTCCTGATAGTGTCAGACTTCTCAGCAATTGTCGCTCCTAAAACCTGTTAGGTTCTTAGTGCGTCCGTGCTTGCATTTAAAAACCGCACGTGTGTGCCTGTCGGTGGCAGCGTACAGGTGCACTTGTGTGCGTTTTTACCAAACTATTATATAACGCACAAGTGTAGTGTATAATACACGTCAGTCAGCAGTGGCTGATAGTGTCAGAGTTCTCGTCATTAATTTTTGCTCCTAAAACCTGTGTTAGGTTCTTAGTGCGTCCGTGCTTGCATTTAAAAACCGCACGTGTGTGCCTGTCGGTGGCAGCGTACAGGTGCACTTGTGTGCGTTTTTACCAAACTATTATATAACGCACAAGTGTAGTGTATAATACACGTCAGTCAGCAGTGGCTGATAGTGTCAGAGTTCTCGTCATTAATTTTTGCTCCTAAAACCTGTGTTAGGTTCTTAGTGCGTCCGTGCTTGCATTTAAAAACCGCACGTGTGTGCCTGTCGGTGGCAGCGTACAGGTGCACTTGTGTGCGTTTTTACCAAACTATTATATAACGCACAAGTGTAGTGTATAATACACGTCAGTCAGCAGTGGCTGATAGTGTCAGAGTTCTCGTCATTAATTTTTGCTCCTAAAACCTGTTAGGTTCTTAGTGCGTCCGTGCTTGCATTTAAAAACCGCACGTGTGTGCCTGTCGGTGGCAGCGTACAGGTGGACTTGTGTGCGTTTTTACCAAACTATTATATAACGCACAAGTGTAGTGTATAATACACGTCAGTCAGCAGTGGCTGATAGTGTCAGAGTTCTCATCATTAATTTTTGCTCCTAAAACCTGTTAGGTTCTTAGTGCGTCCGTGCTTGCATTTAAAAACCGCACGTGTGTGCCTGTCGGTGGCAGCGTACAGGTGCACTTGTGTGCGTTTTTACCAAACTATTATATAACGCACAAGTGTAGTGTATAATACACGTCAGTCAGCAGTGGCTGATAGTGTCAGAGTTCTCATCATTAATTTTTGCTCCTAAAACCTGTTAGGTTCTTAGTGCGTCCGTGCTTGCATTTAAAAACCGCACGTGTGTGCCTGTCGGTGGCAGCGTACAGGTGCACAATTTGCACAAACTTTGATATAACGCCCAAGTCTAGTGAATACACGTCAGCACAGCATTGCAAAATGCGCAAGGGCGTTGGCAAGGAACAAGGAAGTGGACGTGATGGTGGTGCAGGCAGAGGCCGAGGTCGTGGGCAAGCTCTAATTTTGCCACAACAAAGGGCCACATCTAGTCGCTCGCACGTCCTGTCCCAAATTCTTGGGGACCGCAGCAGTACACCGCTCTTGAACCAAGACCAGTGTCAACAGGTTGTTAGTTGGATAGCGGATAATGCTTCCAGTCAGATTGGCACCACCACAAACACTCTGTCTTCCACACGGTCAAGTGTCAGTAGCCGTGATACTGCACCGCACATTTCAGAACCTGATCCTCCTTCCTACCACAAGGCTGAGTACACGTCCTCGGACATTAATGATCCCACACTTGGACACTCGGAAGAGCTGTTCACGTTTCCATTCGCACATTCTGGCCTCTCGCCAGCTCATGTTGAAGTGGGTCATGAGGAGATCGTATGTACAGATGGCCAAATATTTGAGCAGCCACGTTCTCACGAAGTTGGCAACGTGTCTCAACAAGGGGTGGACGATGATGAGACACAATTGTCAGGAAGTCAGGAGGAGGAGCAGGGTGCGGAAGAGGAAGACGACGTGGTGGATGATCCAGTAACTGACCCAACCTGGCAGGAGGATATGCAGAGCGAGGACAGCAGTGCACAGGGGGAGGGAGGCGTAGCATCCCAACAGGCAGTAAGAAGCAGGGTGGTGGCTCCAGGCAGAAGTCAGGCAACCGTTCCCCGGAACAACAACACGACACAAGGTGCCTGTACAAATGTTAGGTCTTCCCGAGTCTGGCAGTTTTTTAAGTTGGATCCAGATGATTCTAAAAAGGCCATTTGCAACACCTGCCGTGCCAGCATCAGCAGGGGTACCAAAACTAGCAGCCTGACCACCACCAGCATGATCAGGCACATGTCAGCCAAGCACCCGACTTTGTGGGAAGTACAACAGAGTCGAGGAGCAGTGCTTGCTAATGTCACTGCTACGTCTTCGCTGGTTGTGCATGCGAGCCAATCCCCTGTCCATGCTGCCTGCGAACAAGCCTCCTCCGGTCCTGCACCTGCAGTTGCCTACTCAGAAATAACACCATCATCAAGCACGTCCTTGTCCCAGCGCAGCGTTCAGTTATCCATTCAGCAAACCTTTGAACGCAGGCGCAAATACACTGCCAACACCCCACATGCCACAGTTCTAAATGCTAACATTTCGCGACTGCTTGCGCTGGAAATGTTGCCTTTTAGGCTGGTGGAGACAGAAGCATTCCGCGACCTGATGGCGGCAGCTGTCCCACGTTACTCGGTCCCCAGCCGCCACTATTTCTCCCGGTGTGCCGTCCCCGCGTTGCATAACCACGTGTCACAAAACATCACACGTGCCCTGAACAACGCTGTTTCACCCAAAGTCCACCTAACCACAGACACATGGTGACGATTATCTCGAGAGTGCAAAGTAGCCAAATGAAACTTTTACTGGATTTCCACTTACTTTATCAAATCTCATCTCCACCACAGTTTGCATCTGTTATAGTTTTGGAGAAAATTGTGGTCATTTCATTTTTGCGCGAATGTGTTCAGATTCCTTTTTTATTGCCCTGCCTAAGGGCTATACTATAATACACCCACTTCCTGACAATGGACACTTCAGGTTTACAGGCCCTCATGCACGTCTCTATCCAGGGACAACGTGGAGCCTCCCAATTTTTGGCTGCCCTGCCTAAGGGCTATACTATAATACACCCACTTCCTGACAATGGACACTTAATGTTTTGAGGCCCTCATGCATGTCTCTATCCAGGGACAACGTGGAGCCTCCCAATTATTGGCTGCCCTGCCAAAGGGCTATACTACAAAAGACCCACTTCCTTCCAATGGGCACTTCAGGTTTACAGGCCCTCATGCACGTCTCTATCCAGGGACAACGTGGAGCCTCCCAATTTTTGGCTGCCCTGCCAAAGGGCTATACTACAAAAGACCCACTTCCTTCCAATGGGCACTTCAGGTTTACAGGCCCTCATGCACGTCTCTATCCAGGGACAACGTGGAGCCTCCCAATTTTTGGCTGCCCTGCCTAAGGGCTATACTATAATACACCCACTTCCTGACACTGGACACTTAATGTTTTGAGGCCCTCATGCACGTCTCTATCCAGGGACAACGTGGAGCCTCCCAATTTTTGGCTGCCCTGCCTAAGGGCTATACTACAATAGACCCACTTCCTTACAATGGGCACTTCAGGTTTACAGGCCATCATGCACGTCTGTATGCAGGGGCATTGGTGAACCTCACAATTTTGGACTGCCCTGGCAAAGGAAAATACTACAAAGACTCAGTTCCTCAAAATGGGCACATTAGACTCAGAGGCCTTTATGTACGTCTCTTCTCAGGGACATCGGAGTGCCACACAATGTTTTACGTAAAATCTTTCATGTATTGATCTCAAAAAGTAACATACATTAGCTCTATCTCACTATTGGGTATGTGCCCTTAACATTTCCGCTATGAAAAATCATTTTGGTGTCATTTTGGAAGGTTTTCTGGTGAGTCCGTAAAAATGGCGTAAAACGCGGACAAAATTATTCACAGCTGTGACTTTTGAGTGATAAATGCTTCAAGGGGTCTTCCCCATGCTGTTGCCATGTCATTTGAGCACTCTTCGGAGACTTTTGTGCCATTTTTAGGGTTTCTACATGCTGCCGGTGGTCATTTCACAAAAATACTCGGGTCTCCCATAGGATAACATTGGGCTCGGTGCTCGGGCCGAGTACACGAGTATCTTGGGAGGCTCGGCCCGAGCTTCGAGCACCCGAGTTTTTTAGTACTCGCTCATCACTACTAATAAACCTAAAAAATAAAAATAAATTGAATAAAAATCATGAATGTTGTGTTATAACAGGAAATTCGGTGTAAGAATGAATATCCGGGATGAGAGTTCAGCGAATGAGTTATAGAAATTGTTACAAAAAGGAGTGTGTACGGTTTATGCGTAAATTTTCAGAATGCGTACATGAAAATTATATGTATGTGAGAATGTCCCCCATGCTTTGTAAAAAGTTATTTATGAAAATGTAAATAAGATATATAAAAATGCCTAATTATTTATAATTTATGAGAAAGATATATATGTATGGAAGAATGTTATAAGGTGTCCAAGAACCATAAAGAAAAAGGGTGCATATATAATGTTAGAGGTCTAGAGTTCCACCAGGCTATATCACCCCTAAAGAAATAGAAAGAAGACCTTACTACCTGTGTACCCCAAAAAAAGCTATATTTCTTAGCCAGGATTATGGTGGAGATATGCACAAGTGAAATAAGAATATAAAGTAATACAATAAGATTATAAAACCAATATGTGTGTAATACTATTGTATGTTTTGAGGATTTCGATAGCGTTAGGGCAATGACAACCAGAGACGAGTTTGTGGTACAAGATGTTTATAATATGTAACCACGGTAGATACACAGCGGAAATACACAAAACACATGAAAATACCTTTCTGAAACGGAGCGAAGGGGATTCCCGGGGCCACGCACCGGACTCCCCCAGGGAGACCACCAGAGCGAACCCCTATACAGGGATTGTCCGGCAATCAACCCCGGAAGGCCTAAATGCGCCGCAGCCGGGACACAAGGGGCAAGTGGTAAAGTCCAGAAGTGTCCGTACGGGATGAAAGTCCAGAATGGTTATGAGCCGGAAGAAACCGGGCAGACGTGCTGACCAAAGACGGCAGACGGAGTCCGGGCACAGCTTGAAGAAACCGGGTATGGTCCAGAGTCGGTCGGTAGACTTTCAGGAGGATCCAAAGGTAATCAAGAAGTAGCAGCAGCAGCAAAGCAGGAGCACACAGCAAGCCGTATACTCAGGCACTGGACTAGGCTTAGAGGCGGCCTTTTAAGCAGCTGGACAGGAAGTAGGGCAACAGAACATAAAACTCCATGTTAACCGAGGGCAAGCTCATGCAAAAAAGAGAACTGGAAAACCCGGAAACCTGACATTACTCCCCCCCCCAGAAACGGCCTCAGGACGGGTCAGGGCCTGGCTTGTCCGGGTACCGTCGATGAAACTGAGCGATCTTCCGGGGAGCTCGAATGTTACCCACCGGTTCCCAGGAATCGTCCTCGGGGGCGTACCCCTGCCAACGTACCAGATACTGAAGCCGACGACGATGGAGCCGGGAGTCAATAATGTCCTCAACCACGAACTGCTCCTCGCCGTTGACCATCACAGGCGGAGGAGGAGGCACGACACGACCATGAAACGTATTGGGAGAGACGGATTTGAGGAGAGAAACATGAAAGACCGGGTGTACCTTGAGATGGTGCGGTAACCGCAGCCGACAGGCCACAGGGCTCACGATCCCGGTGATCTTAAATGGACCGATGAATTTTTGTCCCAGCTTCTGCGAAGGGACACCCAATCTCAGGTTCTTGGTGGACAACCATACAGAGTCCCCTACCTTATACATGGGTGCCGGTTTCCGGTGAGTGTCTGCCGACCTCTTGTAACGCTCCTGGGCCGTAGCCACACTGTCCTTTAGAACCTCCAGATTTTGTCGAAGCTCTGTCAATCTGTCCTCCACCGCAGGCACTGAGACCGCAACCGGTGACCTAGGCAAAATAGTCGGATGGTAACCCAAGTTAGCAAAAAAGGGCGTTACCTTAGTGGAGCTGCTCTGAGTGTTGTTATACGAGAACTCCGCCAACGGAAGCATCTTCAACCAATCGTCCTGCAGATGGCTGACATAACATCGAAGGTATTGTTCCAGGGTTTGATTGGTCCGTTCGGTTTGCCCATTTGTCTGAGGATGGTATGCAGAAGACAAACAGACATCAATCTGGAGTGCCGTACAAAACCCCTTCCAGAACCTAGACGTGAACTGCACGCCCCGGTCAGAGATGATCTCGTCTGGTACCCCATGCAATCGGAATACGTTCTGGATAACCAAATCCACTGTCTCTGCGGCTGAGGGAAGACCGGCACACGGAATAAAGTGAGCAGCTTTAGTCAACCGATCCACCACCACTAAAATGGTATTGTGACCGTCTGAGACGGGCAACTCCACAATAAAATCCATTGAGATAGACCCCCAAGGGCGAGATGGCACGGGTAACGGTTGGAGGAGTCCTGTAGGAGCCACACGAGGGACCTTGCACCGGGCACAAACCACACATGAGTGGACATAGTCCTTTACGTCCTTTAAACAGGTAGGCCACCAGAAGAAACGGTTCAGAAATTCCTGCGTCTTCTGTACCCCCCTATGACCAGCCAACACGGAGTCATGGACCAACTTGAGAACCCGAAGTCTTACGGCCTCCGGGACATAAATGCGTCGCTCTCTCAACCACACACCATTCCGAAGAACAAGAGTTACATCATTCGGGGGGGCAGCAAGAAATACGTCACCATCATAGGCCAGCTTGATGTCCTTCCACAAGTCCTGGTCCTGGATTACTCCAACGAAATTGGCATCCGATAACACGGTCTGAGACGGGGTTCCAGGCACGGAGTCCACGGCGTGGATTCGGGACAAGGCATCGGCTTTCCCATTACGTGAACCTGGACGGTATGTAACGACAAAATTGAACTGGTTAAGGAATAGGCTCCAACGGGCTTGCCGTGGAGACAGGCACCTGGCAGACTTAAGAAACTCCAGATTACGATGATCTGTGAGTACTATCACTTGCTGCGCGGCTCCCTGTAAGTGGTGTCTCCATTCCTTGAAGGCGGAAATAATCGCTAACAATTCTTTGTCCGCAATGTCATAGTTCCTTTCTGCAGGGGACAACCGGCGGGAAAAGAAAGCACACGGATGTAAGAGACTCTTGTCCCCAGTCCTTTGAGAAAGGATGGCCCCTAATGCGTAGTCGGAAGCGTCGACTTCCACGATAAAGGGAAGTGCGGGATTCGGATGTACCAATATAGGCGCTGAGGTAAAACAGACCTTGAGACGATGGAAGGCTTCCTGGGCCTGGGCGGACCACACAAACTTCTGTCCTTTCTTGGTTAACAGAGTGATGGGACGAACGATTTCTGAAAAATTACGGATAAAACGTCGGTAAAAGTTGGCAAAACCGACAAAGCGTTGTACCTCTTTGATGTTTCCCGGTTCCGGCCAGTCTAGAATCGCTTGTATTTTGCCAGACTCCATGTTCAGTCCCTGAGGAGAGATGACATAACCTAAGAATTGTATCTGTGAGCAATGGAATTCGCATTTCTCCAGTTTGATGTACAGGTGGTTTTCCCTCAGCCGGGTAAGTACGGTCTTGACGTGCTCCTGGTGTTCCTGTAGGGAATCAGAAAAGATTAGGATATCGTCCAGATAAATCACCATGAATTGGTCCATGATATCCCTAAAAATATCGTTAACTAGATGTTGGAAAGCCGCGGGAGCGTTACAAAGTCCAAAAGGCATCACTAGGTACTCAAAATGTCCATACCGACATCGGAACGCGGTCTTCCACTCGTCTCCGGGACGTATGCGGAGTAGATTGTATGCCCCACGGAGGTCCAATTTGGTGAATATTTTTGCCTGTTGGACCCTCTCCAATAGCTCAGGAATCAATGGTAACGGATACCGGTTCCGGATGGTTATTTTATTCAGTTCCCGGTAGTCAATACAGGGTCTTAGAGTCCCCTCTTTCTTTTTCACAAAAAAGATGGGTGCCCCTGCTGGTGAGGTAGACGGACGAATAAATCCCTTCGCCAGACTTTCATCAATGTAGTTTTTTAGTGCTTCTAGCTCAGGTGCCGCCAACGGGTAGACATGACCAAACGGGATCTCCGCCCCTGGGAGTAAGTCTATGGGGCAATCATACGGTCTATGCGGGGGAAGCCGATCGGCTTTTCTTTTGTCGCATATGTCCGCAAAGTCGTTATACACCGGGGGTAGAACAGGTACCTGTACAGTGCCCTCCGCATTCGGCGTTACTGGAACCGGAACAGTTGGACTAATGGTCGGAATACTCTGCGGTGGGAAGGATATTTCCTTAGTTTCCCAATCGATGACCGGATTTGTAGACCGTAGCCACGGAATACCTAAAATAATCGGAAAATGAGGAGAAGAAATTAGCATGAAAACAAGGGTCTCCTGCTGACCTGGCTTCATGACGCACTCTAGCGGTACGGTTTCCCGATCAACTGGTCCAGAGATTAACGGAGATCCGTCTACCGTCTCCATGGTAACCGGTGAGGCTCTTTGCTGAGTCCGGATACCGTATTTCCTGGCAAAAGAGGAGTCCATGAAATTTCCCCCTGCCCCAGAATCTATCATTGCAGAGGTAGGTATTAGCTGTCCCTCCCACCGGATCTGAATGGGGAGCGAGCAATGGGTATATTTCCCTTCCGAGTCCTTCGGTGAGGTTGACATTACAGTCAAGGGAAATACCGCATCCAAGTGTCCACTTGCCTCAGAGATATCGGACTCTGCGTCCGTGTTGTCACACTCTGCCATGGCTGCCAATACCTTATTTGGGCGATTCGGACGTTTCGGGCAGTCGATCAAGAAATGGTCTGATTGACCGCAATAGAAACACAGACGCTCACGGAGCCGGTGTTCGCGACGTTCATTGGTCTCTCGCTTTTGCAGAGAGTCCACTTGCATAGGAACGTCCTCGGCCTCCCGTGGCGTCCTGAGAGCGGGTTCTCTGGAAGGAAATGCAAAGTTGTTTACACGGTTTACAGCTGCCCATTTTTCCTGTCTACGTTCCGTCAAGCGGGTATCAATACGCACACAGTGCTGGAGAAACAGTTCAAAATCCCCTGGAGATTCAGAACGAGCTAACTCGTCCTTGATGGTACCGGACAACCCCTTTCTGAAAACAGACAATAATGCATTGTTTCCCCAGTCGGTGTCTACCACTAACCTCTTGAACTCAGTGGCATATTCAACTACAGAACGCTTTCCCTGACGTAAGGAAAGGAGAGCCGATTCAGCGGTAGCACGGCGATTCGGATCATCAAACATCTGCGCCATTGCGGTCAGAAAATCATCTAGGTGATTTAAACGGATGTCCCGGTTCTCTATCATAGGATTAGCCCAAGCCAGTGCTTGTGAGGTTAATAACATAATTATACATAACACTTTGGACCGGTCAGAACGGTAATAATCAGCATGTACATCAAAAAACAGTATACATTGGTTCACAAATCCACGAAACTGACTACGGTCACCATTGAAACGGAATGGGGGTAACCTAGGCATACCGGCAGCTGATACGGACGTAGTGGGGCCGGCTTCCTGAGCCTCCACTCTGACTTGCAAGTCCTGTATAGCCGGACCCAGTACCTGGTGATCATGGCCCAGCTGTGCCTCCATATCTCTAAGTTTAGTCTGCACCACCTCCATCTCCTGCTGCAAGGAGTTAATCATAGAAAAGAGCTGATCTACTCCTCGTGTCTCAGTCATTGCCCCAGTGAAATCCTCTTGTGGCCTGAGTATAATGTAATACTATTGTATGTTTTGAGGATTTCGATAGCGTTAGGGCAATGACAGCCAGAGACGAGTTTGTGGTACAAGATGTTTATGATATGTAACCATGGTAGATACACAACGGAAATACACAGTATAACAAACACATGAAAATACCTTTCTGAAACGGAGCGAAGGGGATTCCCGGGGCCACGCACCAGACTCCCCCAGGGAGACCACCAGAGCGAACCCCTATACAGGGACTGTCCGGCAATCAACCCCGGAAGGCCTAAATGCGCCGCAGCCGGGACACAAGGGGCAAGCGGTAAAGTCCAGAAGTGTCCGTACGGGATGAAAGTCCAGAATGGTTATGAACCGGAAGAAACCGGGCAGACGTGCTGACCAAAGACGGCAGACGGAGTCCGGGCACAGTTTGAAGAAACCGGGTGTGGTCCAGAGTCGGTCGGTAGATTTTCAGGAGGATCCAAAGGTAATCAAGTAGCAGCAGCAGCAAAGCAGGAGCACACAGCAAGCAGTATACTCAGGCACTGGACTAGGCTTAGAGGCGGCCTTTTAAGCAGCTGGACAGGAAGTAGGGCAACAGAACATAAAACTCCATGTTAACCGAGGGCAAGCTCTTTCAAAAGAGGACTGGAAAACCCGGAAACCTGACAATGTGTGCATTCATGCACCACCCGGTACGCTACCCTTGCCAAATTGCTCACTCTAGATCCCCACACGATCCATGAAGCCGTTCCCCCGGTCACACCGCCTGCTGCCGGTTCCCACTCATCCCTGGGGGAGTTAGGCGAGTGGTATCGAGAGCTACATGTCGGCACTGATGATACCCCCATACACCACAAGGAAGGGGTATACCGGGTGGTACAGGAGTATGAGCGGGTTTTTAGCAAGCACCCTCTAGATTTTGGGCAGATTAAAGGGGTTCAACACCACATCCCTACCGGTACACACTCCCCTATTAAAGAGAGATACAGGCCTATTCCCCCTGCCCACTACCAATGCGCCAAAGACATGTTGAGGAACATGAAGGAGGCAGGGGTTATTAGGGACAGCTGTAGTCCCTGGGCCGCTCCGTTGGTGCTGGTTAAGAAGAAGGATGGCACCATGCGGATGTGTGTGGATTACCGGAAGATTAACCAGATAACGCATAAGGATGCTTACCCTCTGCCCCGCATCAAAGAGTCCCTGGCCTCGCTGAGAACCGCTAACTACTTCTCCACCCTTGACCTCACCAGCGGGTACTGGCAGGTGGCCGTGGCACCGGAAGACCGAGAGAAGACTGCCTATGGGACCGTTTTGCTGTACTTGGATGATGTGATTGTGTACTCACAGACGTATGAAGCCCACCTGGAGCACCTAGCCGAGGTGTTCGCGTCCCTTGCCAAGTATGGGATGAAGTTGAAGCCCTCAAAGTGTCATCTGCTGAAACCCAGAGTGCAGTACCTAGGACATGTGGTTGGTGCGGAAGGTGTCGCCCCCAACCCCGAGAAGATCACCGCCATCCAAGACTGGCCGAGACCGACCACAGTGAGGGAAGTGAGGCAGTTTCTGGGCCTGGTGGGATATTACCGTCGCTTCATTAAGGGGTACACAAAGATGGCTGCCCCCATGCAAGACCTCCTCGTAGGACAGACCAAGGGTGGTAGATCCCTAGTAGCCCCATTGGTGTGGGAAGAAAAGCATGAGGAATCCTTCCGCCAGCTGAGAACAGCCCTGACCGGAGAGGAAATCCTAGCGTACCCTGACTACAGCCGCCCATTCATCCTCTACACCGACGCCAGCAATGTGGGCTTGGGGGCTGTTCTATCCCAGGTCCAAGACAGAAGGGAAAAGGTAATAGCTTATGCTAGCCGAAAACTCCGACCGACTGAGAGGAACCCTGAGAACTACATCTCCTTCAAGCTTGAGCTCTTGGCACTGGTGTGGGCTATCACCGAGCGGTTCCGCCATTACCTGGCAGCAGCCAAGTTCACCGCGTACACAGACAATAACCTGCTGACCCATCTAGATACGGCCAAGCTGGGCGCGTTGGAGCAGCGGTGGGTGACCAGGTTAGCCAACTACGATTTCACCATCAAGTACCGGGCCGGCCGTACCAACGTCAATGCCAATGCACTCTCCCGGATGCCCCACCTGTCGGAAGAGGGGCCAGAGGATGATGACCTCGAAGAGATCGAGTTGCCTGCATTTCACCGGCCATTCACTGAGAAGGTGCACGTCTACCAACAACGGGTGAACCTGGATCCGCTGCCCCGACAGGACTGGCAGGAAGCTCAGGACCAGGCACCTGCTGTCCGCCTGGTCAAGACTCTAGTGGAACAGGGTTCTGCTGGGATAGACCCTGCTGCCCCTGCCGAAGCCCAACGTCTGTGGCAAGAATGGACCCGGCTATACCAACACCAGGGGAAGTTGTATCGCGAGCTGATTAATCCAAAGACTCACGAGAAGATCCGCCAGCTGGTGATTCCCCAGGCTAACGTGCCCACCGTCCTGCAAGCATACCATGATGGTGCAGTGCACTTCGGGTGGAAGAAGCTAGAGATGTTGTTAAGAGAGCGGTTCTATTGGAGTGGAATGCGGGAATCTGTGGAGGCCTGGTGCCGAGAATGTGGCCCTTGCGCATTGAGAAGGAAGGACGAGGCCAGCCAGAAGGCACCCCTACACCCGATCATTACACACCAACCGCTGGAGCTGGTTGCCCTTGACCATGTAAAGCTCACCCCCAGCCGAAGTGGGTACACCTACGCTCTGACCATCGTAGACCACTACTCGAGGTTCCTGGTGGTTGTCCCAGTTAAGGACTTAACCGGCCGCACCGCTGCTAAGGCTTTCCAGGCTTATTTCTGTTGACCGCATTGGTACCCGGAGAGGGTGCTTACCGACCAGGGTCCGGCCTTTGAAGCAGAGGTATTCCAGGAATTCTGCCAGTTGTACGGCTGCAAGAAAATCCGGACCACGCCTTACCACGCCCAAACCAATGGCATTTGTGAAAAGATGAACCACTTGGTCCTGGGCCTCCTCAAGACGTTACCACTGGAAGAGCGGAACCTGTGGCTGGAGAATCTACCTGACCTGGTCGATATGTACAACAACATCCCTTCCAGCTCTACGAAATGCACTCCAGCATACCTGATGAGAGCTCGTCCCGGCCGGCTACCAGTGGATCTGGAAATGGGCTTGGAAGCTTCAGAAGCACTCCTGTCGACAGCTGAATGGGACACTCGGCGGAGGACACAGTACCGACAGGTCCAGGAGTATGTTGAAAAGAACTTGTGCCGGAGTCGGGGACAACAGGAGCAGTGCTTCAACAAGAAGGCGCCTGCCGGTTCCTTCCAACCTGGGGATGTAGTGCTGAAGCGGAAAAGAAGGGCCCACAAGCTGGATGATCAATGGGAAAAAACCCCGTATGTAGTCCAGCCCACAGGATGGGAGAATGGGAAGGCCTACCAGATCAGCCGTAACCAGGGGGGGACTTTGGCCACGGTTTCCCGAGACCACCTGAAGAAGTGCCCACCAGCATTGAGAGTAGCGGATGAGGCTCCAGTTCCCAGTCCAGTGGAGAAGGAAAAAGAGGTAATCCACACCATGATGGGTGATTTTCCAGCAGACTGGCCTACACAGAACGGTGCGGTGATCCTTCCAGTGATACTGTTCCCACAACCCGTGGATGAAGAAATGATGGAAACGGTTAACCGCGAGCCAGTGCCCAGGGATGTACCTGTACCCAGCTCCCCTACGCCTCCGCCTGCCCCACATGATAGCAGGGAGGAGGAACTGACTGTTCCCTCTGCCCCACTGCCTGTCACCACTGACACCGGATCCCGAAGGTCCACTCGCCCCAACCTAGGTAGACCCCCACTTAGGTACAGGGAAACTACTCTTTAAAAGGGGGGGGCTTTATGTGTTGAGTGTACCAGTTTGAAAGTTTTAAATGATAAGTAAAGATGATCAACCAAAGAAGTTTACCTGATTGAACCGTGATTAAACCGGCCGTTGCCGGCAACTGTTGTCCCCGTAGGGACTGTGCAACCATTGCGTAAGGAACTGCTTACGGACAAGCCCGAGAACTTGCAGGGCAACCACAAACTTAGTGCAATGTAAATAAAAATGTTTGTTGGCTTGACACCGTTACCGCCTCCGGAGAGGCTGATTTGGGAGGATGGGCCTGGAGGAAAGGGATGGCCTAGGCCCGCCACTACCGTAACCGGTGGCGATCCTCCGGGGGTTCAGGGGTCCCCTTGGACGTGGGCCCCCTGAAAGAGACAGAACCCGCTCGGGCAACTTGGTGCTGGACTGGGGTCAAGGGGTGCTGCCCGCTTCTTAGGGGCAGCATCAGGGCCAGGTTGTTTGGGTGGGAGAAGAGCGGAAGCTGTACCGTTGTAAAATGTTTATGATGCTTTTACATGTTTTACCGTTTTATTCTTTTTCAGTTGTGAAAATAAAACCGGTGATGGACGGGCAGCCCGCGGACGGTCTGCATTTAACTATAGGGGAATGTGGCGCCCTGGACAAGCCAGGTCGTCACAGGTACTACACCAACACGCTCTACACTCCGGCTAGGCACACCGAAGCTAAACACAAATCCTAGTTGCCTTCCTCCAGGGGCTGATGTCCACACCAGGGGGTGGGCCAGGCGGTTGATCCCACCCACCGAGGAGTTCACAGTCCTGGAGGCGGGAAAAGGAGTCAGATTAGAGATCAGTTTTGGAGTTAGAGAAGTGAAGAGGAGAGGAGACTGACCGTGTCCGTGTGTGTGGCCCGGGCACTCAGCAAGGTTGGCAGACGGTGGTGACCTTCTGCAGGAGAGGCTGATTGGAGTGAACCGTACGGACCGGGGATGGGCGGTGGCCCGCCGGTACCAGATCGGGGAGTGAAGAGAAGCCAGCACCATCCGGCAGGGCCTACGGACCCCGACCAGGCTAGGAGTCGCCGTAAAACCGGTCAAATCCGTTAGCGACAGGAACCTCCAGGGTTTCCCAGCAGTCAAGACCCGATTGAAGGCAACAGCTCACACCGTAGAGGGAAGCACAGTCACCGCCAAGGCTACAGTTCCCAGGGCCAGAGCCTGCGGGCAAAAGGGGCTCCCTCAGCATCCATCCAAGCTGGGGAGCGGGTTACCGGTGGGAAGCCCGCTAGATTTTGGGGGAATAAAAGGGGTCCACCACCACATCCCCACAGGTGCACACCCACCCATCAAAGAGAGCTATAAGCCAATACCACCTTCACATTGCCAGTGTACCAAGGACATGTTGAGCAACATGAAGGCGGCTGGGGTTATCCGTGACAGTTGTAGCCTTTGGGCAGCTCTGTTGATCCTGTTAAAAAAGAAGGACGGCACCATTCCCCGTATTGAGGAATCGCTAGCTGCATTGAGAACTGCAAATTATTTTTCTACCCTTGATCTCACTAGTCACTATTGGCAAGTGTCCGTTGCTGAGGCAGACCGGGAGAAGACCGCCTTCGCCACCCCTATGGGTCTCTGCGAGTTCAAAAGCATGCCCTTCGAGCTGTGCAATGCGCCAGGAACCTTCCAGAGGCTGATGGAATGCTGCTTGGGACAAGATTTTAGGGTGTATAAAAAGGGAGATTAGATCCCGTGATCCCAACGTATTGTTACACCTCTATAAATCACTTGTAAGGCTACATCTGGAATATGGGAACCAGTTTTGGGCTCCACATTTTAATAAGGACATTCAGAAGTTAGAGTCAGTTCAAAGGTGGGCAACTAGACTACTACAAGGAATGGAAGGCCTCCCATATGATGACAAGTTGAAAAAGTTATTAAGTGATTATTGGCTGCAATGGGGCTTTCTGGCTGGTGCCAGCCTCTCTTCTTAGCACACAGGAACCACAATCCCTACACCATGCTTCAATGGATTCTCTCATCCCAGCCCAGTAAAGCTACATATTTTACACAGTCATAAGCAGCCAAAAGGGATCTATTCTATTCAATTGCAAATGATCTAGATAAGACTGAGAATAAGATACTGCACGGGACATAGCAGAGTTGGTCAAGTTGAGTGGAGATGAGTTTGCTATTTGGCACAGCTTTTTGCATCAATAAAGCAAGTAAAAGGTGTGAAAGATAAAAAAAAGGGTGAAAGTGTGAAAAGTGAATTGGCCAAATTGAGGTGCATATAAAGTTTTTGCTTTCTTTCAATTCACTAATGGGGCTCATTTGAATCAGGTGAATTGAGTTCTGCTTTTGGAAACTGGGTTAAGAAGGGGTGCACCGGTCCTGGAGGTACTGCAATACCAGGTCAATGCGTGGAGTGGACAGAGCAAGATTTTTTCCATCTCCTTGTTCTAAAAATCCATTTAATATATGGTCCCCAGAGAGGGGACGTATCAGATATTAAACTGATAAGAACAGATTTAATTTTTTTTTTTTTCTGTTTATCAGTAGGACTTCAAAATAACAAAGGTGATCGCCTCCCGTTGCCTGGGAACCGTCCAGGCACAAGAGGGCTATGTGTCACCAGAAGGCGCACACACTTCCTCAAGGCCGGCAGACGTGCAATCCCAGGCACCTTCCAGTACCGACCAAGGTAGCGTCCTCCGAAACTACACTTGATCTTAGCCAAAAGGCCGAGAAGCTATAACCCGAATTGGTTACGGCCTTGAGTGGCACCCTGGCCTATACCGGACACATCTTAGGGAGAGGGAGACAAACCCACGCCTACAGAAGACATTTTGTCACCCAAGCCAACCCTTGAAAAGGCTGTTTTGCAGAGCAAAAACAAGAAGAATGGTGCTTTTTGCAGCCGCCGCCCACTGCAATGAATCTGAATAACTCCTCCTTTTGGACACAAGCACCTCCCCTCCCCCTTGCAGTCTTTCCAATTCATGATACAAAAAGACGGACGGACAGGACAGGACAGGACAGGCTGCCTGACTTTCCGTCACTGCCACCCTTTGCCATCCTTGCCCGTAGAAAGCCCTTTCATCATCCCCAAACCCTAATCTTTTCCCTTCCCTTCCCAGATGCGTCTCACTCCCTTTCATTAGGAAGTGAGCGCAGCCTTTTCTCCGTTCTGCACATGCGCGACGTTAAACACAAATGCGCAGGCGTGCGTTCCATTACCCTCACTGCATTCCACTCCCATACAGGAAGTGGGCGCAGCTATTACTACGGTCGCACATAAAAGAACCCACGGCCACCACTGCACATAGCTGACTCCACCACAGGACACCCACTTCTACACCAACACAGGTAAGACAGGATCGGCACCTCTATGCTCCTGTTACAATCAGGCTCAGTCACCATGTGATAACGCTCTCAACTCTTTAGTTGCAGGCTCCCCTTGCTTCACCTCCACTGGCTGTGCTGCCATTTCCTCTCCCACCTGGAAGGTATACTTTATTCCACTATTTTCCTGTTTCTCTCTTCCCCCTTTTCCCATAACCTACTTTTATCTGCATTTGTGGGGTATCTATATGCTATTTACATCATAGTTTTATTCATTAATATGGAAGGGAAGAGTGCCCATGAGAGTGTTGAACTGCGGAGAGCAAGAGATTAAGCTGCTCCGATTTGCCACCATTGATAAGCTGTTCTCAGTAGATACACATGCTATCCAAACAGCAGCATCCACCATTGCTTCAGCCCACCCATTCAGTGACAGCTCACCAAGTCAGCCAGAGGAGTGGTGTAAGGAATTACACGTAGGCACTGACTCCACACCTTCACATCACAAGAAGGGGGTCTACAGGCTAGTGCAAGAATACGAGCAAGTCTTCAGCAAACATCCGCTAGACTTTTGAAGAATAAAAGGGGTCAAACACTACATCCCCACAAGTGCACACCCACCCATCAAAGAGAGATATAAGCCAAAACTACCTGCACATTACCAGTGTACCAAGGACATGTTGAGCAACATGAAGGAGGCTGGGGTTATCCGTGACAGTTGTAGCCTCTGGGCAGCTCCGTTGGTCCTGTTAAAGAAGAAGGACAGCACCACTCCCCTGTATTGAGGAATAGCTAGCTGCATTGAGAACTGCAAATTATTTTTCTACCCTTGATCTCACTAGTCGCTATTGGCAAGTGTCCGTTGCTGAGGCAGACCGGGAGAAGACCGCCTTTGCCACCCCGATGGGTCTCTGCGAGTTCAAAAGCATGCCCTTCGAGCTGTGCAATTTGCCAGGAACCTTCCAGAGGCTGATGGAATGCTGCTTGGGACACCGAAACTTTGAAACGGTACTGCTATACCTTTATGATGTTATTGTTTATTCTAAAGCAAACAAGATTTTAGGGTGTATAAAAAGGGAGATTAGATCCGGTGATCCCAACGTATTGTTACCCCTCTATAAATCACTTGTAAGGCCACATCTGGAATATGGGGTAAAGTCCTGAGCAGGTTGATAACCATTGGTTTGAGCATGGTAGGGTGTAGTGCGCATCTTCCTGCATCGGTAAAAGCTGCAGAAGTCCTTGAAGATTTCCGCTTCAAAGGCTGTGCCTTGATCTGTGAGGACTCTCTCTGAGTAGCCATGAGGTCTGCATAAGTGTGCTTGGAAGACCTTCGCTGCAGTATGGGCCATTAGATCTTTGACTTGTACCACAACCATAAATCTCGAGTAGTTGTCTACCATCGTAAGTGCATACGTGAGCTCGCCTCGATATTCTGCAACAAAACTCCCTTTTTCGATTTCAGTTTCAGCAAACACTCCTCTTCCTGTAGAAAATATTTATCATTACCTAAGACAGTCATTCTAATGCATGACAATATTAAGGCAATTTAGTTAAAACTTGTTTTAACTCACCTTTAAGGGGATTGATGTATTTCATGGTCAATCCAGGTTTGTCAGTGATGGCACTGACATAATGTATGGCGTCTTTTTCGGGCGTTATCCTTTGCCTTTTCATTGTGAAAATCCAGTTGCCTATATCAAAGCAAATTCTACTACTTGTAAAGTATGCAGAAAATGAAATGTAGAACATATAACATCAACTGCTTAGGAACGCATCATAGGTTAGTACTTAAAAGGATATTGTCATGTTCTAGTCATAATGCAAGCTGGACATTTTTCATGTTACCCTGTAATCGCCGGCCTGTTCTAATGCTCACAAGCCAAGATATAGGCTCAGCTGCTAAGGCTTCCCTCTGCCTTCTGAATGAAACTTGAATATGTCTGGGTCACTGTGTATATAGCAGGTGCTCAGAAAAAATAAGAGTCAATTCAATAGAAATAGCTCTGGCACACTATAGTGATCAATAACGTAAGAAAAGAACTCTTGGAATGCTGAAAATTCTTTATTTGTGCAAAAGGATAATTCATCCAACGTTTCGACCTTGTTTTTAGGTCTTTATCAAGGATAAAGTTATCTAAGATCATAAAGGGTTACAAAACCATATAAACACGTAATTAGTACATAGTACAACATAACAGTACAATATATTGCTACTTGAGAGTACAATGGGTCAAATGACCATGATGCACATACAAAAAATTTTTCCAAAGCCATAGTGAAAACATTTGTACTGAGGAAAGAAAATTTCCACATGACCTATCTGGAGAAACATTCTGGATCAAACAACCAAAAATAGTCAAGCAGGTAAATACACACCTATATGGATAACAGGATGATATGTGTTCAATTGTATAGCGTCATTGCCATTAAGGTACAAATGGAAAACTTGCAATCCTATATAGTGAAGGAAATGAACACATATCATATCAAAGAACACAGGAACATGGGTGTGAGAAAAACCTCAATGTTTATACTTTGTTCTTTATAATGGTGTGAACATGTATATGTCTCAGTACCTTATGCACTTGAGAATTCTAGTGAGTAGATCATGAAAGCCTATTTCAGAACTGGAATCGGTAAATAATTGTAGGTGGAATCTAAATGAAAAGATGGTACAAGTGTTATCATGATTAGAGATGAGCGAACCGGTCGCGGTTCGGCTCGAGGTTGGTTCGCCGAACGGACCTCCCGTTCGAGTTCGGTTCGTCGAACGTTCGACGAACCGAACTCGAGCCAATAGGAAACAATGGCAGGCAATCACAAACACAGAAAAACACCTAGAAAACACCCTCAAAGGTGTCCTAAAGGTGACAAACAACTCAAACACATTGGAAAGTGACAAGGACATATACTCATGCGAAAACAAAACAGCTGGACAAGGAAAAAGAGGAGGACACACAGATATATGAGTATATGCAAGGAAACATCGATTCCATTAATGTGCAACTTGAGCCCTGCTCATTCTTGGCTTCCAATCTTGATAAATTGCCTGAGCTCGCCACGTACGTCTTGGGGATCTTGTCGTGTCCTGCAGCCAGCGTTCTCTCGGAACCTGTCTTCAGTGCTGCTGTGGGTCTGCTGGCAGATAAGCACACGTGTCTGTCCACTGACAATGTGGACATGGCTCTCAGAGGACTTTTCTTCCCCTGGGTCAGCCAGGGGACGGGAAAGGCACGCGTATTTTTGAGAGTGCTTCATGCAAAGCATCTTTTTCTTTTTCAAAAGGGAGCTCAACCGATGCCAGTCAAGTGGGGTGTGTGTGGCCCAGTGAGTGGAAACGAGGGAGACTGTGGTTGGAGTCCCCTCGCTGTGTCTCTAAAAGAACCAAGATGAACAAGTCATGGCTCTCAGAGGACTTTTCTTCCCCTGGGTCAGCCAGGGGACGGGAAAGGCACGCGTATTTTTGAGAGTGCTTCATGCAAAGCATCTTTTTCTTTTTCAAAAGGGAGCTCAACCGATGCCAGTCAAGTGGGGTGTGTGTGGCCCAGTGAGTGGAAACGAGGGAGACTGTGGTTGGAGTCCCCTCGCTGTGTCTCTAAAAGAACCAAGATGAACAAGTCATGGCTCTCAGAGGACTTTTCTTCCCCTGGGTCAGCCAGGGGACGGGAAAGGCACGCGTATTTTTGAGAGTGCTTCATGCAAAGCATCTTTTTCTTTTTCAAAAGGGAGCTCAACCGATGCCAGTCAAGTGGGGTGTGTGTGGCCCAGTGAGTGGAAACGAGGGAGACTGTGGTTGGAGTCCCCTCGCTGTGTCTCTAAAAGAACCAAGATGAACAAGTCATGGCTCTCAGAGGACTTTTCTTCCCCTGGGTCAGCCAGGGGACGGGAAAGGCACGCGTATTTTTGAGAGTGCTTCATGCAAAGCATCTTTTTCTTTTTCAAAAGGGAGCTCAACCGATGCCAGTCAAGTGGGGTGTGTGTGGCCCAGTGAGTGGCAACGAGGGAGACTGTGGTTGGAGTCCCCTCGCTGTGTCTCTAAAAGAACCAAGATGAACAAGTCATGGCTCTCAGAGGACTTTTCTTCCCCTGGGTCAGCCAGGGGACGGGAAAGGCACGCGTATTTTTGAGAGTGCTTCATGCAAAGCATCTTTTTCTTTTTCAAAAGGGAGCTCAACCGATGCCAGTCAAGTGGGGTGTGTGTGGCCCAGTGAGTGGAAACGAGGGAGACTGTGGTTGGAGTCCCCTCGCTGTGTCTCTAAAAGAACCAAGATGAACAAGTCATGGCTCTCAGAGGACTTTTCTTCCCCTGGGTCAGCCAGGGGACGGGAAAGGCACGCGTATTTTTGAGAGTGCTTCATGCAAAGCATCTTTTTCTTTTTCAAAAGGGAGCTCAACCGATGCCAGTCAAGTGGGGTGTGTGTGGCCCAGTGAGTGGCAACGAGGGAGACTGTGGTTGAAGTCCCCTCGCTGTGTCTCTAAAAGAACCAAGATGAACAAGTCATGGCTCTCAGAGGACTTTTCTTCCCCTGGGTCAGCCAGGGGACGGGAAAGGCACGCGTATTTTTGAGAGTGCTTCATGCAAAGCATCTTTTTCTTTTTCAAAAGGGAGCTCAACCGATGCCAGTCAAGTGGGGTGTGTGTGGCCCAGTGAGTGGCAACGAGGGAGACTGTGGTTGGAGTCCCCTCGCTGTGTCTCTAAAAGAACCAAGATGAACAAGTCATGGCTCTCAGAGGACTTTTCTTCCCCTGGGTCAGCCAGGGGACGGGAAAGGCACGCGTATTTTTGAGAGTGCTTCATGCAAAGCATCTTTTTCTTTTTCAAAAGGGAGCTCAACCGATGCCAGTCAAGTGGGGTGTGTGTGGCCCAGTGAGTGGCAACGAGGGAGACTGTGGTTGGAGTCCCCTCGCTGTGTCTCTAAAAGAACCAAGATGAACAAGTCATGGCTCTCAGAGGACTTTTCTTCCCCTGGGTCAGCCAGGGGACGGGAAAGGCACGCGTATTTTTGAGAGTGCTTCATGCAAAGCATCTTTTTCTTTTTCAAAAGGGAGCTCAACCGATGCCAGTCAAGTGGGGTGTGTGTGGCCCAGTGAGTGGCAACGAGGGAGACTGTGGTTGGAGTCCCCTCGCTGTGTCTCTAAAAGAACCAAGATGAACAAGTCATGGCTCTCAGAGGACTTTTCTTCCCCTGGGTCAGCCAGGGGACGGGAAAGGCACGCGTATTTTTGAGAGTGCTTCATGCAAAGCATCTTTTTCTTTTTCAAAAGGGAGCTCAACCGATGCCAGTCAAGTGGGGTGTGTGTGGCCCAGTGAGTGGCAACGAGGGAGACTGTGGTTGGAGTCCCCTCGCTGTGTCTCTAAAAGAACCAAGATGAACAAGTCATGGCTCTCAGAGGACTTTTCTTCCCCTGGGTCAGCCAGGGGACGGGAAAGGCACGCGTATTTTTGAGAGTGCTTCATGCAAAGCATCTTTTTCTTTTTCAAAAGGGAGCTCAACCGATGCCAGTCAAGTGGGGTGTGTGTGGCCCAGTGAGTGGCAACGAGGGAGACTGTGGTTGGAGTCCCCTCGCTGTGTCTCTAAAAGAACCAAGATGAACAAGTCATGGCTCTCAGAGGACTTTTCTTCCCCTGGGTCAGCCAGGGGACGGGAAAGGCACGCGTATTTTTGAGAGTGCTTCATGCAAAGCATCTTTTTCTTTTTCAAAAGGGAGCTCAACCGATGCCAGTCAAGTGGGGTGTGTGTGGCCCAGTGAGTGGCAACGAGGGAGACTGTGGTTGGAGTCCCCTCGCTGTGTCTCTAAAAGAACCAAGATGAACAAGTCATGGCTCTCAGAGGACTTTTCTTCCCCTGGGTCAGCTAGGGGACGGGAAAGGCACGCGTATTTTTGAGAGTGCTTCATGCAAAGCATCTTTTTCTTTTTCAAAAGGGAGCTCAACCGATGCCAGTCAAGTGGGGTGTGTGTGGCCCAGTGAGTGGAAACGAGGGAGACTGTGGTTGGAGTCCCCTCGCTGTGTCTCTAAAAGAACCAAGATGAACAAGTCATGGCTCTCAGAGGACTTTTCTTCCCCTGGGTCAGCCAGGGGACGGGAAAGGCACGCGTATTTTTGAGAGTGCTTCATGCAAAGCATCTTTTTCTTTTTCAAAAGGGAGCTCAACCGATGCCAGTCAAGTGGGGTGTGTGTGGCCCAGTGAGTGGAAACGAGGGAGACTGTGGTTGGAGTCCCCTCGCTGTGTCTCTAAAAGAACCAAGATGAACAAGTCATGGCTCTCAGAGGACTTTTCTTCCCCTGGGTCAGCCAGGGGACGGGAAAGGCACGCGTATTTTTGAGAGTGCTTCATGCAAAGCATCTTTTTCTTTTTCAAAAGGGAGCTCAACCGATGCCAGTCAAGTGGGGTGTGTGTGGCCCAGTGAGTGGCAACGAGGGAGACTGTGGTTGGAGTCCCCTCGCTGTGTCTCTAAAAGAACCAAGATGAACAAGTCATGGCTCTCAGAGGACTTTTCTTCCCCTGGGTCAGCCAGGGGACGGGAAAGGCACGCGTATTTTTGAGAGTGCTTCATGCAAAGCATCTTTTTCTTTTTCAAAAGGGAGCTCAACCGATGCCAGTCAAGTGGGGTGTGTGTGGCCCAGTGAGTGGCAACGAGGGAGACTGTGGTTGGAGTCCCCTCGCTGTGTCTCTAAAAGAACCAAGATGAACAAGTCATGGCTCTCAGAGGACTTTTCTTCCCCTGGGTCAGCCAGGGGACGGGAAAGGCACGCGTATTTTTGAGAGTGCTTCATGCAAAGCATCTTTTTCTTTTTCAAAAGGGAGCTCAACCGATGCCAGTCAAGTGGGGTGTGTGTGGCCCAGTGAGTGGCAACGAGGGAGACTGTGGTTGGAGTCCCCTCGCTGTGTCTCTAAAAGAACCAAGATGAACAAGTCATGGCTCTCAGAGGACTTTTCTTCCCCTGGGTCAGCCAGGGGACGGGAAAGGCACGCGTATTTTTGAGAGTGCTTCATGCAAAGCATCTTTTTCTTTTTCAAAAGGGAGCTCAACCGATGCCAGTCAAGTGGGGTGTGTGTGGCCCAGTGAGTGGCAACGAGGGAGACTGTGGTTGGAGTCCCCTCGCTGTGTTATACATGCTTTTAGAAGGGAATGACATGGCTTGGAGGTTGACTTTCATAAAATGCAAACTGTTGGCTACCAAAATGCTGCCTTTCCAACAACTGTGGTTATAGGCAATGAGGAACATACTGATGAAGATGAGACGCAGATACCCGATTGGGATGACAACTTAAATATTCGGTCAGGGCAAGAAGAGGCTCGGTCTGAGGGGGAGGGTAGTGCAAACACAACAATTGATGATGAAGTTCTAGATCCCACCTACTGTCAACCCCCAGTCAGGCACTCGAGGAGGTCAACAGAGGCGGTGGAGGAGGATGCAACCGACGACGAAATTACCTTGCGCCTTCCTGGACAGAGTCGGAGCACTGGTAGCACGTCTACAACTGCATCCTCAGCCACCACTCTGCCTATGAGCATTATTCGGGGTGCATCAACAGGTCGCATGGCCTCTAAGCCTTGCCTAGCCTGTTCCTTTTTTGACATAGAAAAAGATCGCCCAAATCATGTGATATGTAAAATTTGTCATGATTCTCTTAGTAGAGGTCAAAACCTCAGCAGTTTGACAACTTCTTCCATGAATCGTCACATGAATAAATATCATAGGTCCCGGTGGGAAGCTCACTGTGCTGCAATGCGGCCTAGCGGAGCGAACCATCCACCGCCCGCCCCTTCCAGTGCATCCGCGCGCTCTTCATCTTCTAGGACTGTGGGGACAGCTGTCACACCTGTTTTTCCACGCAAAACTTCCACCACTGTAACCGCAACATGCAGTTTGCTTGGTAGGTCGTCAGTTGGTTTGGAAGGGGAAACAAGTGAGTGTGTACAGCTCTCTCAGACATCGATAGCACCTACGTTGGATGAAGGCAACATCATGTCTCCGCCTGCACTTTCCTCACAAACCTGCATTTTTCCAGGGACACCCTACTCAACACCGTCTACACACAGCAGCCAGATCTCTGTCCCTCAGATGTGGTCAAATAAAAGGCCACTTCCTCCGACCCATGACAAAGCTAAGAGGTTGACTCTATCCCTCTGTAAGCTGTTGGCTACCGAAATGCTGCCTTTCCGCCTAGTGGACACACAGGATTTTAGAGACCTTATGTCTGTCGCTGTGCCCCAGTACCAGATGCCTAGTCGCCACTACTTCTCTAAGAAAGGTGTGCCCGCGCTACACCAGCATGTCGCACACAACATCACCGCTTCCTTGAGAAACTCTGTGTGTGAACGGGTGCATTTCACCACCGATACTTGGACCAGTAAGCATGGACAGGGACGTTACATGTCGCTGACTGGGCACTCGGTAACTATGTTGATAGATGGTGAAGGGTCTGCTGCACAAGTCTTGCCGTCCCCACGACTTGTGTGTCAATCCTCTGTCTGTCCAAGTTCCGCCACTGCTTCTGCATCCTCCACCTCATCTGGGTCCTCCACCTCCGCCCCAAGCCTGCCTGGTCAGGCCACCAGCGTTCTCACTGCGCAGAAGGAATCACGCACCCCTCATTACTATGCTGGCAGCAGAGCGCAACGGCATCAGGCGGTCTTTAGCTTGACATGTCTTGGGAATAAGAGTCACACAGCTGAGGAGTTGTGGTCAGCTCTGCGGTCCGAGTTTAATAAATGGTTGTCTCCACTCAACCTGCAGCCTGGTAAGGCCGTGTGCGACAATGCTGCAAACCTGGGTGCGGCCCTTCGCCTGGGCAAGGTGACACACGTGCCTTGTATGGCTCACGTGTTGAACCTTGTTGTCCAGCAATTTTTAACACACTATCCCGGCCTAGATGGCCTTCTGACCAGGGCACGTAAACTGTCTGCAGTGCTCACTTCCGCCGTTCAACCGCCGCAGCTGAGCGACTTGCATCGCTCCAGAAGTCTTTCGGCCTGCCGGTTCATCGCCTGAAATGCGATGTGGCGACACGCTGGAATTCAACTCTCCACATGTTACAGCGACTGTGGCAGCACCGGCGAGCCCTGGTGCAATACGTCATGATGGGCCAACGAGATGCAGAAGTGGGGCAGATCACCCTGATGGAGTGATCTCAGATCAAGGACCTATGCACCGTTCTGCACAGTTTCGACATGGCGACGAATATGTTTAGCGCTGACAATGCCATTATCAGCATGACGATTACAGTCATTTACATGCTGGAGCACACGCTAAACACTATTCGGAGTCAGGGGGTGGGACAACAGGAAGGGGAGGAACTACAGGAGGATTCATATGCGCAAGACACAACAACATCACCAAGGTCCAGACGTTCATCATCACCAACGCGGCAGGCATGGGACCATGGGGGACAGGGATCAACAAGGGCGCATGGTAGCAGGCGAGATGTTGAGGAAGGTGCAGGAGGACATGAAGATATGGAGGACGAACTGTCCATGGACATGGAAGACTCAGCGGATGAGGGAGACCTTGGTCAAAATTCAGTTGAAAGAGGTTGGGGGGAGATGTCAGAGGAAGAAAGAACGGTTAGCACCTCTATGCCACAAACACAGCGTGGACTTGGTCCGCATGGCTGCGCAAGACACATGAGTGCCTTCTTGTTGCACTACCTCCAACATGACCCTCGGATTGTCAAAATTAGAAGTGATGATGACTACTGGCTTGCCACACTATTAGATCCCCGGGACAAGTCCAAATTTTGTGACATAATTCCACCCATAGAAAGGGACGCACGTATGCTGGAGTATCAGCATAAGCTGTTACTCGATCTTAGCTCGGCTTTTACACCAAACAACCGTGCAGGTGAAGGGAGTGATTCTCCCAGTTGTAACTTGACAAACATGGGACGGCATCGTCATCTTCAACAGTCTACCCGTACCAGTAGGACCGTATCTGGTGCTGGTAACAGCAATTTTATGGAATATTTTCATAATTTTTTTAGACCCTCCTTTGCAAGGCCACCAGAGACAACAAGTCTGACACATAGTCAACGGATGGAGAGGATGATACAGGAGTATCTCGAAATGAACATCGATGCAATGACTTTGCAAATGGAGCCTTGCTCCTTTTGGGCTTCAAATCTAGAAAAATTGACAGAGCTCTCCAGTTACGCCTTGGAGATTTTGTCGTGTGCAGCTGCCAGCGTTGTCTCTGAACGTGTCTTCTTCAGTGCTGCTGGGTGTGTGCTGACAGATAAGCGCACGCGTCTGTCCAGTGACAATGTGGACACACTGACGTTCATCAAAATGAACAAGTCATGGATCCAGAAGGAATTTACTACCCCTGTGTCATCCTGGGGAGAGTAAATGCTTGTGGATTTGGAATGTGCTTGATGCAAATCAAAACATCCTGTTTGCAACTAGGGCACAAGTGCTGCCACTGATGGGGTGTCTGTGTGCCCAATGTTGGGAAAAAAGGTAGACTCCGCTTGGAGTAACCCTTGCTTGATGTGTTTTTTAAAAATGATACAAGATGAACAGATCTGAAGGCAAGATGAAGGCAACATCATGTCTCCGCCTGCACTTTTCTCACAAACCTGCATTTTTCCAGGGACACCCTACTCAACACCGTCTACAGACAGCAGCCAGATCTCTTTCCCTCAGATGTGGTCAAATAAAAGGCCACTTACTGCGACCCATGACAAAGCTAAGTGGTTGACTCTATCCCTCTGTAAGCTGTTGGCTACCGAAATGCTGCCTTTACGCGTAGTGGACACACAGGATTTTACAGACCTTATGTCTGTCGCTGTGCCCCAGTACCACATGCCCAATCACCACTGCTTCTCCAAGAAAAGCATGCCCGCGCTACACCAGCATGTCGCACACAACATCACCACTTCCTTGAGAAAATCTGTGTGCGACAGGGTGCATTTCAACACAGATACTTGGACCAGTAAGCATAGACAGGGTCATTACATGTCACTGACTGGGCACTGGCAAACTATGGTGAGAGATGGAGAAGGGTCTGCTGTACAAGTCTTGCCGTCCCCACGAGTTGTTTCAATCCTTGTTCTGTATGTAGAAGTTAATACACTGCTTCTGCCTCTTCAACCTCGTGTGGGTCCTCTACCTTGGCGCAAACCCTGTGTGGTCAGGCCACCCTTCCTTGCAACTGCGCACAAGGACTACCACACACCTCCTTACTATGCTGGCAGCAGAGCTCAATGCCATCAGGCGGTCAAAGCTTTACTTTGAAATGTATGGGAAATGTGAGTCACACCGCTATTACAGAGAATAGTAGTCAGGCAGGGTCAAAACATTAATTGAGGAACAGGAACAGAATGGGACGGCCAGGAAAGAATCAGAAAACAAGCAGAGTTGAAATGCGTATCGGCCAACAAGGTACATAAACAGCAAGCAGGAAAAGTAGTCAGGTAACAAGCACACAAAATCATAAAACTGAACTGGGGGTAAAATTAACCAGAGGTTCATAGCTATGTCTGGCAGTGGTCTGCAGACAGGATGGGAATAAAAAAGGGTGTGGTGTCTTCCCATTGGTTGTAGCTGAATGATGGTATTTCATCTGTGAGATACCCACCAGCTACATTCAGCCAGAGATTCTGCATCTGTCAAGGTAATGCAGCCCAGTGGGTGAGCATAACCTGCGTCCACCTGCGCCGCTGGCATCGACTACTCTCACATCATCAGCACTATTCATGAAAGGAACACGTTGTCACCTGGCAACCGGAGTACAAATTGACGGAGCGGACTACGTTGGTGACTTAACAGCCGTGTGCGGCAATGATGCAAACCTGGCTGCGGGCCATCCTCAGGGCAATGTGACACACGTGCCTTTTAGGGCTCACGTGTTGAACCGAATTCGCCAGCAATTTTTAAAACACCATCACGGCCTACATGGCCTTGTGCAGTGGGCACGCTCGCTATGTGCTCACTTCCATCGTGCGCACACAGCAGCTCAACAACTTTCATCACTCCGGAAGTCTTAGGGTCTGGCAGTTAAACGCCGTAAATGCGATGTTTCGACACGCAGGAATTGGAATCTGCACATGTTGCAGCGTGTGTGGCAGCACCGCAGAGCCCTGCTGAAATACGGTAAGACATATAGCCTGGGATAACTTGATCCAGAGGTGGTGCAGATCACGCTGCTGGAGTGGTGTCAGATCAAGGACCTATGCACCCTGCTACACAGTTTTGAAATGTCGACGAAGATGTTTAGCACTGGCAATGTCATTCTCAGCGTGACAATTCTGGTCATCTACATGATGGAGCACACTGTAATTATTATTCTGAGTCAGGTGTTGGGACAAGAGGAAGGGGAGGAAGTACAGGAGGAGTCATATGCGGAAGGGATAACAAGATCTACGAGGTCCAGATGGTCAGCGGCACCTATGCGGCATTCATGGTGAGGGAGAGGGATTAACAAGGGCGCATAGTATCAGCAAAAAGTGTTGATGAAAGTGCAGGAGCCCATGAAGAAATGGAGGACGAACTGGCGATGGGCATGGAAGACTCAGCAGATGAGTGAGAGCTTGCTCACATTTCGGTTGTGCGAGGTTGTGGGTAGAGGGCAGAGGAAGGATGCACGATTCTCACCTCTCTGCCACCAACACACCAAGGACTTGGTCCTCCTGGATGCACAAGACACATGAGCGCCTTCTTGCTGCACTACCTACATGACCCTCGGATTGTATGAATTTGAACTAATCCTGAATACTGGGTTGCCACACTGTTAGATCCCCGGTACAAGACAAAATTTGGCGAACTAATTCCTGCCATAGAAATAGACGCACGTATACAGGAGTATCTGCAGAATGTGGTACGCAATCTTAGATCTACTTGTCCACTAAACACCAGTGCTGCACAGAGTGAATCTCAACGCTTTGTCATGGATAGGAGGAAATGGTCTTTTACTTGTCCACATCGGAGGGACCGAGGGATGGCTGCTGTGCTGAGATGGCGTTGAGTACGGTGTCCCTGCACAGTTGCACTTTTGGTCATATCCCAAAATGAGTTGAAAAAGGACAGATGCTGTTGGAAAGGGGAACAGGTGTGTTGGAAAGGGGAAAAAAGTTTTGGTCCGTGGATTTGGTGGTTAAGCAACTGTAACATTTGCTGAAGAAACAACATCTGTTACAGTGGGACTGGCAGATTTGGATAAAGTGGTATATAATCTGTGACCGCTATATAACGAAAATTAATAAGAAAAGAAAGAGAAAGGTATATATCCCCATCACCAGTCAGTGTCCACCGTGCTCCCAGTTGGAAAAGGAGAGGTTGGCAACTTGAAGGTTTGGTGGAGGATACAGAGCTGTGTGGCTATGAAACTAATAGTAGCCTGAACCGAGTTAGACGCCATTCGATCTGGGGACTGTGAGCCCTGTTAGCGTCACAGGGTCCACATGCCCACCCAGCCCAGGAACTCCCTGTTAACAACACAGGGGCCATTGAGTACGCTGACCGTGTGCGTAGGGGCCACACCTGTGGACAGCAGGCGCATCAGCAGCAGCAGGCCTGTTAATGCCACTGGGCTGCACAAGCAGGACTGTTAGGACAGGAGCTGGTCTTAACCGTTCTGCGTTACCAACTGTGGTGGTGGCCTGCATCCACCACCCGATCCCTGCCTACCTCTGGCCTAAAGCCGCAATGGGTTCAACACATGGAGGTGTGCTCTTTCGGAGCATAATAGAAGACTGCGCACCTCCTGGTTGGCTCCAGCCCCTTTTATAACCTGGGTCCGCCCCAAACCAGGGTGAACCACAATGCACCTCCTGGAGACAAAAGTAGAGTGACACGTCATGAGTGGCATAACTAGCGTCCTATTTGGAAACGCAACTTCAATGATGACCTCATGGCTGCCATGACCCAAACACCTCACCAGTCATCGTCTGAGCATCAATAATGCGGTGACAAGTCATAGGTGTGGGCCTCTGCAAGCCATTTGGGAGGACACCTGATGCCCTGTGGTCTATATGGGACCCCCACATCAGGGCCAGGGCCAAAGAGTTCATTACCGGACCTAGTCTCTGATGCAGGAAGTGCCTGAGCATGCTCAGTAGCATGAAATACAGTCTCTGAAAAAAGACTATCAGCTTTAGCATGGTGTCTATGCCCAAAACAGGACTTAGACCCGGCACGGAATGCAAGCACCTGTGCAAAGAGGCTTTTCACACTTAGTGTGGGAGCATGCGCTGTATCCCGAAATGAAAACTTAGCGTCAGGAATGGCACAGTCAGGCTGAGCATACTCACTAGGCGAAACACTGTAATTATGCTGCAGCTGGGGTACATCGGCACACGCATGCGCACTAGCTGCCTCTCCACACTTAGACGTGGAGGGGAAATTTGTCTTGGAGATGCTGTCTATGAAAAGAAGGAAAAGCTAAAGGAAGCCTGACTTTCTATCCCTCCGAATTATGAAATGCAGCAATGAATTCCATGAGTTTGCTATAACATTAGCGTAGCAAAATGTGCATGAGGGTGTGATGTAGAGGTGCTAGAAATAGCTTGTCACCAGTGGGGCACTAATGGAATACAACAGCCAGTTCTATGATGCCACAAAATGGCAGTATTTTGTGCTATCATTATAGCTTATTAAAAACAGAGCACGAGGTTGTCATGCAGAGGTGCTGCACATAGATTTGCAGTAGTGTGAATTGACAAAAGTACAATAGCCACGTTTAGGATACAACTAGGTACAGTGAGTGTTTGCTAGTAAAATTGCTTAGTTTAAAAAAGTTGTAGTGTGCAATGCAGGCAGACGTGCTATGCAAATGTCTTTGCACTAGTGGGACTATAGCAAAGTCCAATAGCCACGTATAGGATGCCACTAGGTACACTGAGTGTGTGCTAGTATAATGGCTTCGTTATAATTTGTTGGAGTGTGCAACGCAGGCAGATGCGCTCTGCAAATGTCTTGGCACTAGTGGGACTATAGCAAAGTCCAATAGCCACGTATAGGATGCCACTAGGTACACTGTGTGTTTGCTAGTATAATGGATGAGTTTAAAAAAGATAGAGTGTGCAATGCAGGCAGACGTGCTGCAAATAACGTTCCAATACTGTGAATTGACAAAAGTACAATAGCCACGTTTAGGATACAACTAGGTACAGTGAGTGTTTGCTAGTATAATGGCTTCGTTATAATTAGTTGGAGTGTGCAACGCAGGCAGATGCGCTCTGCAAATGTCTTGGCACTAGTGGGACTATAGCAAAGTCCAATAGCCACGTATAGGATGCCACTAGGTACACTGACTGTTTGGTAGTATAATGGCTGAGTTTAAAAAAGTTAGAGTGTGCAATGCAGGCAGACGTGCTGCAAATAACGTTCCAATACTGTGAATTGACAAAAGTACAATAGCCACGTTTAGGATGCCACTAGGTACACTGACTGTTTGCTAGTATAATGGCTGAGTTTAAAAAAGTTAGAGTGTGCAATGCAGGCAGACGTGCTGCAAATAACGTTCCAATACTGTGAATTGACAAAAGTACAATAGCCACGTATAGGATGCCACTAGGTACACTGACTGTTTGCTAGTATAATGGCTGAGTTTAAAAAAGTTAGAGTGTGCAATGCAGGCAGACGTGCTGCAAATAACGTTCCAATACTGTGAATTGACAAAAGTACAATAGCCACGTTTAGGATGCCACTAGGTACACTGACTGTTTGCTAGTATAATGGCTGAGTTTAAAAAAGTTAGAGTGTGCAATGCAGGCAGACGTGCTGCAAATAACGTTCCAATACTGTGAATTGACAAAAGTACAATAGCCACGTTTAGGATGCCACTAGGTACACTGACTGTTTGGTAGTATAATGGCTGAGTTTAAAAAAGTTAGAGTGTGCAATGCAGGCAGACGTGCTGCAAATAACGTTCCAATACTGTGAATTGACAAAAGTACAATAGCCACGTTTAGGATACAACTAGGTACAGTGAGTGTTTGCTAGTATAATGGCTGAGTTTAAAAAAGTTAGAGTGTGCAATGCAGGCAGACGTGCTGCAAATAACGTTCCAATACTGTGAATTGACAAAAGTACAATAGCCACGTTTAGGATGCCACTAGGTACAGTGAGTGTTTGCTAGTATAATGGCTGAGTTTAAAAAAGTTAGAGTGTGCAATGCAGGCAGACGTGCTGCAAATAACGTTCCAATACTGTGAATTGACAAAAGTACAATAGCCACGTTTAGGATGCCACTAGGTACACTGACTGTTTGCTAGTATAATGGCTGAGTTTAAAAAAGTTAGAGTGTGCAATGCAGGCAGACGTGCTGCAAATAACGTTCCAATACTGTGAATTGACAAAAGTACAATAGCCACGTTTAGGATGCCACTAGGTACACTGACTGTTTGGTAGTATAATGGCTGAGTTTAAAAAAGTTAGAGTGTGCAATGCAGGCAGACGTGCTGCAAATAACGTTCCAATACTGTGAATTGACAAAAGTATAATAGCCACGTTTAGGATGCCACTAGGTACACTGACTGTTTGGTAGTATAATGGCTGAGTTTAAAAAAGTTAGAGTGTGCAATGCAGGCAGACGTGCTGCAAATAACGTTCCAATACTGTGAATTGAGAAAAGTACAATAGCCACGTTTAGGATACAACTAGGTACAGTGAGTGTTTGCTAGTATAATGGCTGAGTTTAAAAAAGTTAGAGTGTGCAATGCAGGCAGACGTGCTGCAAATAACGTTCCAATACTGTGAATTGACAAAAGTACAATAGCCACGTTTAGGATACAACTAGGTACAGTGAGTGTTTGCTAGTATAACGGCTGAGTTTAAAAAAGTTAGAGTGTGCAATGCAGGCAGACGTGCTGCAAATAACGTTCCAATACTGTGAATTGACAAAAGTACAATAGCCACGTTTAGGATGCCACTAGGTACAGTGAGTGTTTGCTAGTATAATGGCTGAGTTTAAAAAAGTTAGAGTGTGCAATGCAGGCAGACGTGCTGCAAATAACGTTCTAATACTGTGAATTGACAAAAGTACAATAGCCACGTTTAGGATGCCACTAGGTACAGTGAGTGTTTGCTAGTATAATGGCTGAGTTTAAAAAAGTTAGAGTGTGCAATGCAGGCAGACGTGCTGCAAATAACGTTCCAATACTGTGAATTGACAAAAGTACAATAGCCACGTTTAGGATGCCACTAGGTACACTGACTGTTTGCTAGTATAATGGCTGAGTTTAAAAAACTTGGAGTGTGCAATGCAGGCAGATGTGCTCTGCAAATGTCTTGGCAGTAGTGGGACTATAGCAAAGTCCAATAGCCACGTATAGGATGCCACTAGGTACACTGAGTGTGTGCTAGTATAATGGCTTCGTTATAATTTGTTGGAGTGTGCAACGCAGGCAGATGCGCTCTGCAAATGTCTTGGCACTAGTGGGACTATAGCAAAGTCCAATAGCCACGTATAGGATGCCACTAGGTACACTGAGTGTTTGCTAGTATAATGGCTTCGTTATAATTAGTTGGAGTGTGCAACGCAGGCAGATGCGCTCTGCAAATGTCTTGGCACTAGTGGGACTATAGCAAAGTCCAATAGCCACGTATAGGATGCCACTAGGTACACTGAGTGTTTGCTAGTATAATGGCTGAGTTTAAAAAACTTGGAGTGTGCAATGCAGGCAGATGTGCTCTGCTAATGTCTTTGCACTAGTGGGACTATAGCAAAGTCCAATAGCCAAGTATAGGATGCCACTAGGTACACTGAGTGTGTGGTAGTATAATGGCTTAGTTATAATTCGTTGGAGTGTGCAACGCAGGCAGACGTGCTGCAAATGTCTTGGCACTAGTGAGACTATAGCAAAGTCCAATAGCCACGTATAGGATGCCACTAGGTACACTGAGTGTTTGCTAGTATAATGGCTTCGTTATAATTTGTTGGAGTGTGCAACGCAGGCAGATGCGCTCTGCAAATGTCTTGGCCCTAGTGGGACTATAGCAAAGTCCAATAGCCACGTATAGGATGCCACTAGGTACACTGAGTGTTTGCTAGTATAATGGCTGAGTTTAAAAAACTTGGAGTGTGCAATGCAGGCAGATGTGCTCTGCTAATGTCTTTGCACTAGTGGGACTATAGCAAAGTCCAATAGCCACGTATAGGATGCCACTAGGTACACTGAGTGTTTGCTAGTAAAATTGCTTAGTTTAAAAAACTTGGAGTGTGCAATGCAGGCAGATGTGCTCTGCAAATGTCTTTGCACTAGTGGGACTATAGCAAAGTCCAATAGCCACAGATAGGATGCCACTAGGTACACTGAGTGTTTGCTAGTATAATGGCTTACTTAGAATGAGTTGGAGTGTGCAGAGGACAAGAGGGTACAGTGGCAGGATTGTGGTGCTCTGGGTAGAGGAATGGAAGCCTGCCTTTCTATTCCCTCCTAATGGTGAAATGCAGGGAGGAAATCCCTGACCTGGGCTACACAGACGCTGTTGCTGTTTGCAGGACCTGTCACCTATGGCTCTCTGACCCTGCCGGTACGAGCCCTTAAAAGGACTGCTAGAATGTGCTCTCCCTAAGCTGTCTAACGCTGTGTATGCAGCGCATACAGCTGTATCGGCGATAGGACAAAGGACGGATCTGCGACAGTGATGTCTGACACCAAAGACGCAGAAGGCAGATAATGGCGATCGTGAAGAAAATGTCCGGTTTTATAATGCAGGGACATGTGACATGCAGATCCTATCACACATGCCGTTGCTTCTCTGCCTCAAAGTCCACTTAGGTGCGTGTGTGTCTGTGATTGGCTGACATGCTGGCCAGCCCCACAAGACGCGCGCGCTTAGGGAAGGAAGACAAGAAAAAAAAAAAAAAAAATGGCGATCGCCATTATAGAAACAGCAGTGATCTGAAGGCGCTGTTCACGCACACTATACACTGAAATGTGATAATAGTTTGATTCACAGAGTGACTTACACTATTACAGCAGAAACCAAGCTAAGATTTAGCTGTTTTTTGGCTGCTAGAACCGTTCTCGAACGTTTCTAGAACTATCGAGCTTTTGCAAAAAGCTCGAGTTCTAGTTCGATCTAGAACATGCCCCAAAATCACTCGAGCCTAGAACTGGAGAACCACGAACCACGAACCGCGCTCAACTCTAATCATGACACGTGGGCTATAACACAATAGACCGTGTGACAAAGAAGAAAGGAGAGAAAGAAGAGGAAGAAAATGCAACTACCTGTAACATTACGTGATAGTCACTGGTAAGTATCACTTGACAATTCAAGTGAAAAAGGATTCCTTTATTAAAGGGTTCTCAGTCGCCTCAGGATCATGAAATACTAGGGTAAATGATATGAGAATGGGTAAGAAGCACCACTAAAGGAAATATGAGATGCAGGACATATATCTATAAACCCCTGAACTACATGATAGAAATAAAAAGAAGAAAAAAGAAAAAAAAGAAGAAAGAAGAAGAACACATAGAATGCGGAAAGAGAATGGGTACAACTACCTGAGTTACTGCAGGGAGGCCCCTGGTTGGTATTGTGAGGGTTAGTGGAATTCCTTCACTGAAGGGTTCTCAGTTGCCTCAGGTTCGTGAAAAATGCTATAGACAAATAATGCCCGGAGAAAAGGGGTTCATATACAGCGAATAATGGTAATACAAGGTACATGTGTCACATGTAATAGTATATATATATATATTGTACTAAGCTCTACACCAGAAATAGAAAGTAGTCCCTCTGCCTTCTGTCTAGGTGCCCTGAGTTATGTCCTGTAAACTGTCACAGGGACCCAGACACACATGTGTAGTAGGGGAATATCCCTGCTGAGATGCCAGTGCTAGAGCACTCGTTTGCTGTGGAGTTGAACGCTATGTGAGCAGTTCTTACCTTCAATGAGCAGAAGTCTCTTTTTTCAGATTTCAATATCTCTGTGGGTATCTGGCAGAAATATGGAATACTCTTTACTGCTAAGACCCTGTACACCACTCCCACTAAAGGGGGCTTTACACGCTGCGACATCGCTAATGCGGAGTCGTTGGGGTCACGGAATTTGTGACGCACATCCGGCCGCATTAGCGATGTTGCTGCGTGTGACACCGATGAGCGATTTTGCATCGCTGCAAAAACGTGCAAAATCGCTCATCGGTGACATGGGTCTCCATTCTCGATTATCGTTACTGCAGCAGTAACGATGTAGTTCGTCGCTCCTGCGGCAGCACACATCGCTCCGTGTGACACCGCAGAAACGAGGAACCTCTCCTTACCTGCCTCCCAGCCGCTATGAGGAAGGAAGGAGGTGGGCGGGATGTTCCGGCCACTCATCTCCGCCCCTCCGCTGCTATTGGGCGGTCGCTCAGTGACGTCGCTGTGACGCCGCACGGACCGCCCCCTTAGAAAGGAGGCGGTTCGTCGGTCACAGCGACGTCGCCGGGCAGGTAAGTATGTGTGACGGGTCTGGTCGGTGTTGTGCAGCATGGGCAGCGATTTGCCCGTGTCGCGCAACAGATGGGGGCAGGTATCCACACTAGCGATATCGGGACCGATATCGCAGTGTGTAAAGTAGCCTTTAATAAACTGTGTAAAGGATTTTAAGTAAAAATCCACAATAAACCAGCGCTAGATGGGTTTTTATAATTTTATTAATAGACCACAAATAAAAAATTTTTTGCTATCCTTGTTTCAAGACAGAGTATTTGATAATATACAATACACTGATTATTACTAAAACCAAGGACCACATAAAACAAGGACCACATAAAATAAAAAATGAAAGTAATGAGAATAAAATTATTTTGTATAACCAATTAACTTCGAGGTGATACAATATTCACATTCATTTAGTTTTACCAGTCTAATGTAATGCCCCGGCCGGTGGCATATATTTTGTTTGGTTAATAATTTAGACTTATACAATGAAAGATGTACTATACCACCCCTGGCTAACTTACAAGTTTTAAGTTGTACAATATAAGTTTGCGACGTTATATTCGCCCCCAGGGCCTGGGGGAATAAACCTCACAACAACTTGACCGCAAAAAACACCCCGGATTTCTCCGTTGATTAGGCTGGAACCGCTATGTACAGGATTGACCTGTTAGACTTCCAGAGCGGACGTTTTGAGGCCAGTGGCCGCGACTAGTGCTGGCTCTGGGGGAGATGTATGGTTACCGACATCCCTCTTTACAGAGCCTTTATAACACTTCACAAGGCCACAAACCAGCCGGTCCCGTATTCTCCCAAATGTACTTTCGAAATCAAGCAGTACGAAGCCACTGAAAGCACCAAGATGTTGGCTGCGGACAACAATAAGATCAGCGGTAACTCCTCAGCCTCTCCAGCGGGCAGTCCAGACCGTATCCAGTGTCAGCTGACTGATTCCACACAGGAGGAAGTTGCTTGGCAGGTTAGCACCACACAAGGCTCCGATCCGCTTCCAAACGAGCAATGCAGAACCGCTGGAGGTACCAATGTATCCTGGTTGCAGACAAAGGAAATGTCAGCGGTAACCTCTCAACCTCTCCAGCAGGCAATCCGTACTGTGTCCAGTGGAAGCCGGTTGATTCCACACGAGGGAGAGATTACTTGGCAGGTTATCAACGCACAGGTGAGGTAGGCTAAAAAAAAGAAAACTGATCCGACGCGCGTTTCGGGGGCGTGTAACGGCCCCCTTCCTCAAGGATAACTCAGCTGTTGCCTAGAGCACTATTTATGCATATATTTAATTGGTTATAATTTGCATAAAATTAAACAATGTTTAAATTCAACCAACATTCAATGACCACTACATATATCAATTTGTGAAAGACCGTTCATAATAGCCATATAATATAATTATGTGCAAAGGTTTTTCTAAAGGTTTTTCTAAAAAGATATAGCCTTGCTTGTATCATCATATACTGGGAAGACAATGTGTATATATGCATATGCTTTTTTTCAACAATAAATTTAACAAAAGGACATCATAAAGGTGTAATATAAATTTGCTATAATATGAAAAGCCCCTTATATCTACATCAACCTTGGGCAAGTGAAGCACCAATTTTAATATATATTATGCATATATACACATATATCTCCATGACAATCGCTTTTTTTTTTTTTTTTTTTTTTCCTTCTCTCCGTATTATTATCAGTACCTATTACTCCTCTACCTATAAAAATATAAATTAATTAAAAGCAAACAGTTCTATATCATTATTGAGTCCATATGGTTTCAAGGTGTTCAATTCAAAAATCCATTGGCTTTCTGCTCGTGACATTTTTTTAATGAAATCGCCACCTCTCCAATCCTTAGTTATTTTTTGTACGCCCCATACTTGGGATCCTTTAAAGGACCCTCCATGTTTTAACACATAATGTCTGGATAGGGGGTGCTTAGTACATTTATTTTTAACACTTCTAATGTGCTCACCCACCCTTTTCCATAGGGGTCTAATAGTTCTCCCAATGTATTTTTTCTGACAGGGACATTGAATGCAATATACTACTCCCTTTGATTGACATGTAATAAATTCTCTAATCATGACTTCTGACTGCCCCTGTAAGAAGGATTTCCGTGAAATATTTTTTGTATTCTTACATACTATACAGCTTTTGCATGGAAAAAAACCTTTCAGGCCAAATAATCCTCCCTTATTAGGTGCTGTAAGATTACGTATGGTGGGTGCCACTAAATTGCCAATATTGTTTGCCTTCCTATATATGAATATAACGTCGCAAACTTATATTGTACAACTTAAAACTTGTAAGTTAGCCAGGGGTGGTATAGTACATCTTTCATTGTATAAGTCTAAATTATTAACCAAACAAAATATATGCCACCGGCCGGGGCATTACATTAGACTGGTAAAACTAAATCAATGTGAATATTGTATCACCTCGAAGTTAATTGGTTATACAAAAGAATTTTATTCTCATTACTTTCATTTTTTATTTTATGTGGTCCTTGTTTTATGTGGTCCTTGGTTTTAGTAATAATCAGTGTATTGTATATTATCAAATACTCTGTCTTGAAACAAGGATAGCAAAAAATGTTTTATTTGTGGTCTATTAATAAAATTATAAAAACCCATCTAGCGCTGGTTTATTGTGGATTTTTACTTAAAATCCTTTACACAGTTTATTAAAGGCTACTTTACACACTGCGATATCGGTCCCGATATCGCTAGTGTGGATACCCGCCCCCATCTGTTGCGCGACACGGGCAAATCGCTGCCCATGCTGCACAACACCGACCAGACCCGTCACACATACTTACCTGCCAGGCGACGTCGCTGTGACCGGCGAACCGCCTCCTTTCTAAGGGGGCGGTCCGTGCGGCGTCACAGCGACGTCACTGAGCGACCGCCCAATAGCAGCGGAGGGGCGGAGATGAGTGGCCGGAACATCCCGCCCACCTCCTTCCTTCCTCATAGCGGCTGGGAGGCAGGTAAGGAGAGGTTCCTCGTTTCTGCGGTGTCACACGGAGCGATGTGTGCTGCCGCAGGAGCGACGAACTACATCGTTACTGCTGCAGTAACGATAATCGAGAATGGAGACCCATGTCACCGATGAGCGATTTTGCACGTTTTTGCAGCGATGCAAAATCGCTCATCGGTGTCACACGCAGCAACATCGCTAATGCGGCCGGATGTGCGTCACAAATTCCGTGACCCCAACGACTCCGCATTAGCGATGTCGCAGCGTGTAAAGCCCCCTTTAGTGGGAGTGGTGTACAGGGTCTTAGCAGTAAAGAGTATTCTATATTTCTGCCAGATACCCACAGAGATATTGAAATCTGAAAAAAGAGACTTCTGCTCATTGAAGGTAAGAACTGCTCACATAGCGTTCAACTCCACAGCAAACGAGTGCTCTAGCACTGGCATCTCAGCAGGGATATTCCCCTACTACACATGTGTGTCTGGGTCCCTGTGACAGTTTACAGGACATAACTCAGGGCACCTAGACAGAAGGCAGAGGGACTACTTTCTATTTCTGTTGTAGAGCTTAGTACAATATATATATATATACTATTACATGTGACACATGTACCTTGTATTACCATTATTCGCTGTATATGAACCCCTTTTCTCCGGGCATTATTTGTCTATAGCATTTTTCACGAACCTGAGGCAACTGAGAACCCTTCAGTGAAGGAATTCCACTAACCCTCACAATACCAACCAGGGGCCTCCCTGCAGTAACTCAGGTAGTTGTACCCATTCTCTTTCCGCATTCTATGTGTTCTTCTTCTTTCTTCTTTTTTTTCTTTTTTCTTCTTTTTATTTCTATCATGTAGTTCAGGGGTTTATAGATATATGTCCTGCATCTCATATTTCCTTTAGTGGTGCTTCTTACCCATTCTCATATCATTTACCCTAGTATTTCATGATCCTGAGGCGACTGAGAACCCTTTAATAAAGGAATCCTTTTTCACTTGAATTGTCAAGTGATACTTACCAGTGACTATCACGTAATGTTACAGGTAGTTGCATTTTCTTCCTCTTCTTTCTCTCCTTTCTTCTTTGTCACACGGTCCAGACTGCCAGGACCCAACTACCACCATTTTTCCCCCCTAGAAAGACACGACACCGTTCTCTTATAAATTAAAATACTTTTATTTGAATTTTCCATTTTGGAGAGAGGCATGGAGAAAAAACCACTCTCATCTTTTGGCATAAAATTTGGTCGCAGCTTTAAACCAGGCATTAACTTGCCAACATCACGGGGTTCAGGTAAATGTACCGCCTTCCGGCCGTCCGGCGCGGGTATTTCACCACCACTTTTTCTACCCCTTCCGCTGCTGCGACTTAAACACAGAAAACTCAATCAACTTGGAAAACAAAAAGGGAGGGAGGGTGGGAAAACAGGTCCGGGTCCTGCAGCCGAGAGGCTGGAAGCTGGGCAGCACGGTGATATGTATCCAGGAGGCGGGGCTTAGGCCAGTCACACCACAGGAGGCGGGGGCGGCAGGTCAGTGTCTTTCTAGGGGGAGACCTCTATTTAAACATGCATAGGGGCCAGCAGTCAGGGGGCAGCATCTCAAGTTTCTGGCTGCAGTGCCCCTCAGACTGCCAGGACCCAACTACCACCATTTTTCCCCCCTAGAAAGACACGACACCGTTCTCTTATAAATTAAAATACTTTTATTTGAATTTTCCATTTTGGAGAGAGGCATGGAGAAAAAACCACTCTCATCTTTTGGCATAAAATTTGGTCGCAGCTTTAAACCAGGCATTAACTTGCCAACATCACGGGGTTCAGGTAAATGTACCGCCTTCCGGCCGTCCGGCGCGGGTATTTCACCACCACTTTTTCTACCCCTTCCGCCAAGGAGCAGCACCGCGCCAGCAAGCTGCGACCCCCCCCAAAAACTGAAATACCTGAGCCGTCCCAGGCATTTCCGAAACCACCATATCCATAACATCATCATTTTGGGGTGTACCCATCCGAGCTTAAGGACAGCCAAATATTGCCTTCCAGCTGGCGGTGCCAGACCAACAACCTCTTTTTTTTTTTTTTTTTTTTTTTAAAAAACACTTTATTAACAGCACAACTTGGGTAGGCCCTGATCGACCATGCGCCAGGAGAGATCCTTATCACATTCTTCCATAGCTCCAAGCCACCTGGGCCAGAGGGTAACCTTCGACCGGATCGTTGTAACACTCCACACTAAAACAGGGAAACTTGTACCTCTCTGACCGGATAAGGGTAAGAGGCCTAGCTAGACGGCCTTGGACCAGCTACTTGAAGCCTATGTGTATCACCAAGTCGGTTGTAGAAAAGAGAGCTCACGCAATCTTGATCGCCTCTGATAGACCCACAGCTGAGCCAAGCTCCGGCAACCTTTCCAATTACTTTCACTGTAACAGGAACCAAGAACCGACCACCAAGGCGAAGAGGCGAAGATCCGCTCTCCTCGCAGACAACATACATGGAAGTAACCTCGGACCCAATCACTGGGCCGACTTGGATCTGAAAGGCAAAAACACTGTCAGAACAGGGAATTCTCGTAACCATCAAACACCTCGTCTCTCCAAGGTGGTACTGACAAAAAGACAAAAACCCACAAAAATTTTTTTTTTTTTTTTTTTTTTTTTTGGATAAACAAATCACAATCATGTCATTTTACATTAGCCCTGTACACTGTTCTGAATCTCCTTACGTGTCGAATAAAACCCGATTTCAAAAAACCAACTCCGACCTGACGTCCCTCATAATGCATTTCCATTGTCGTTACCTGATCCACTGAAAACTGTGCTCATGTATGCTGGCTCCTGAAGCCTTGTAGCACCCCAACTCTGGGAGAGTACGTGCCGGGTACCACGGCTGGCAAACACCAAAATAACGAGTAACCGTCGCATTACCAACCAAAAACCAGCCCACAAAATGGAGGACCAACTACGTAACGCTAAAATGAAGGGCCGTCGTCATGGGTAAAAACTGGTCCCATACACCCGCTCGCCTAAGAGACATAAACGACAACGTCGGGACACCCGCCGAGTGAGGGAAAAAGATCCAAAATATCAATGTATAGATTTGCAATGGGGCGAACAATCCAAACCCCCACTTTTTTCTTTTTTTTTTTTTTTTTTTTTTAAAACAAAACAAACAATCTTCGGCTAAAAAAGAATAGGCCTACTGTGCTCCACTCGCTTACCATAATCATCCAACCCTTCAATACCTTTCACCCCACAAGACCCTCATCGCTTCAGTACCGTTCCGCAATTTAAAAATGGGAAGACCGACCTCGTAACAGTTTGCTTGCAACCGAAATTGGTGCACATTCGCTGAATACTGCAGGGTGTGTATTACTAGAGGGTGGCTTGTAAAATCGTCACGCACATCAACCACCAGAGCAACACCCGCTGAATAACGTACCATCGAACCGTCAGGTCAATGCAAAATGGAGGCCCGGATCATAGGCCTAACTTCACCGAGCACCCCACCATCTAGCTGAGAACTCCAACCTTGATCCTGCTGGTGGGTTGAGTTACCAAAATACCTGAGATTGGGATTGCAATAAGGTGCCCGATACTAACCCGGAACCCAGATGCCTGTTTTGCCTTCAACCCTGCGTTGACCCATAATCATTCCAAGCCACAAAAACCTAATCAGCCTGATTACTTATTCGAGGAAAGGGCTGTAGTTGGTTAAGGCTTTTACCCACCGGCATCGTCGGACCACTGGTCATTCTCCTATTTCCCAGTCCACCCCCCCTTTTGTGTAGCTGGAACCGAAATAGGGGGAAAGGCGCAATCAAAGTTAGGTTAATGGACCATGTCCCCCCGGGCCCAGCATAAGGAGCATTTTTTTTTTTTTTTTTTTTTATATATAACTATATAAACACTTTGTATCGCAAATGATCCCAAACAGCTGGCCCTGCAACGCCGTAATACTCCATCTACAAATCTGTCTGTTCCTGCTCTTGAAACTATTATGGCATGGCACGGTGGCTCAATGGCTAGCTGCAGCCCTGGGGTCCTGGGCCCAAATCCCGCCAAGGACACCATCCGCAAGGAGCCTGTACGTTCTCCCCGTGACTGCGTGGGTCTACTCCGGGCACTCTAGCCTCCTCCCACACCCCCATAAACATACAGATAGGGAATCCAGACCGTAAGCTCCGATGGGGCAGCGTCCCCAATCCATGCAACGCACACAAAAACTAAAAGTGAATTTATACCTTTTAGAATATGTATGTGGAAGTAATTGTCCAGAAAATATTAGCGGGCATAATTATTCTGCGAATAGCTAACATTGCCGGTTTTCCCATCTCACTTGTTTATTTTCAGTTCTTACGGTAAGGAAAACCAATTAAAACATACGTAATTAACCAAAGAGGGAAAATCTAGTAAAAAAGGATGAAAATTACTTCACTACAAAAAAGAAGCAGTTTTAGAAAAACAATCAAACCATGCAAATGTACAGAGATATACTTCTCACATTTCGATAAAACTAACTGTGACCAATATAGATCCCTTCTTTCAATTACAGCATGACATTAGGGGTAAAACAGGGGGGTTAGATCCCGTGATCCCATAATATTGTCACTAATCAATAAATCACTTGAAGGGTCAGTTAACCGGTGGCAACAAGATTATTACAAGGAATGGAGGCCGCCTGTATTAAACTAAGGTTGAAAAATTAAGATATGTTTAATTTTTGAAAGACGTCTCAGAGGATATCTCATTTGTACCTCTTCCGACAGGCCTACAAGCTGCCGTAACCCTCAGTCCGATACAGCGCCGCACAATCAGCTCTGCCCTCATCTACTGTCTCCTCACCCATCCCCTGTAGACTGTGAGCCCTCGCGGGCAGGGTCCTCTCTCCCCCTGTACCAGTCTGTGCCTTGTACGGTTTATGATTATTATACTGGTACCTATTATGTAAAAACCCCTTTCGCATGCAAAGCGCCATGAATTATATGGCGCATAATAAATAATAATAATTTGTATAAATACCCGTGTGGTCAATATAAATAAACTGCCACCAAACTTAATCCTCCGAAATAGGGAAGGCTTCTTTACAGTTAGAGCAGGTAGATTGTGGAATGCTGTCTACAAGGGGTAGGAATGCTAGATACCATCACAGCTTTTAACAGAAACGGGGGAGGGCGATTCCCTCAGCACCAATAACATTGTTATAAATAACTTAGTGACAACATGTAGAGCTGGGCGGGACGCCTGTTACCTGTGACGTCACGTTATCCTCCCTAGGGGGACTTATCCCACCCCGCATTCCCCATCAGGGTACTCACCTGGTGATTCAGGAAATGACAAGACGACTGGATCTAGATCTACCCACGTAACGCCTGCTACGACGACGCTCACACCTATCCAAGGGTTAAGATGACAGACTCTGGACATGGTGGCTACCCATGCCAAAGCTTGCTACCGTGACCCCTGCACATGACCGTACAACGCGATAGTCGGCACCGCACCCACCGCCGCCATAACATGCTGAAATCCCCTGTGTGACAACGGGGCGGGGCTGTTAACAGTCACCATTGTCATAATGTCAAATGGAGTGTGTTTTGGCCTGGGAGGGGGCTTGGTGTAGGTGTGGTATCAGCAGGAGGGAAAACACGCCACCTGCTGACTGTTGCTTCTTGCCCCTGTTCACTACCAGCCCCCCTCAATTTGAACATTGAAGTCCTAACAGAATCCCTTAACCCGCCCGCTCACTGGGAGACCCACATGGTCCCTGGTTCATTCCCAGGCTAGCCCCCTTGGCATTCCCGGGGCATACAAACGGAGGGGAGGGGAAGTTCAGTGCGTGTGGGATGGGGTGATTTGACTCTTGCAGGTTAGTGCCTGCATACTAGATTCTCCCCTACCGTGCCTCCAACCTGCGCTGTGACAGGGACTGCACTGAGTCTGCACTTCAATTAGGCTGTGTGCCTAATTCATGCGTCCTGCGTCCCCTGCACAGTCTATGGAGACTGTGTAGAGGCCGTACGCACGTTGCATAGTAGAACGCAGCGATTCAGCTGTTGCCCGAATCGCTGTGTTCTAAGAAGTGACATGTCACTTCCGTGCGCTTTGCCGGCAGCTCCTGCTCTGTCTATGGCAGGAGCTGCAGGCTGAGCGCACGTTCTCTACCGGCACCATGCGCCTCAGAACGGAGCTTTTCAGCTGCGCTCTGAGGCACACCTTTTAGGTGCCGTGCAGAGCGCACACAGCCCTACCCAGCTCCTCCTCGGCACTGGCGACGGTGTCTGGTCGGCGGTTGCTGGGCGGCGGGTGGGCGGGGCCAATGACAAAGAGCGCGAAGCGCTCTTTTTCAAACTTAATGGCGGCTCAAGCTGACCGGCGGGCGGGTAGTTCCCTCAGAACGCCGCTCGCCGGCGCACGTAGCTTGAGCCTCAGCAGGGAGGGAGCCGCTCATAGCAAACAGCGCCGTGAGCAGAACGCTTTCCTCCATGCTGATTTTAGGGGAGGAGGGGGGGGGGGTGGGAGGAGGGGGGGGGGTGGGGGGAGGGGGGGGGGTGAGGTTGTTAAATAATGGCGAGCACAAGCGGACCAGCGGGCGGGTAGTTCCCTTAGAACGCCGCGCTCACCGGTCACACATCGCTTGTGCCTCAGCATAGAGGGAGCCGCTCACAGCTAACAGTGCTGTGAGCTGAAACGCTTACCTCCCTGCTGATAGCTCTCTTACCGCCTCCAGGAGTGGGTCCCTGTGTCCGGCTGCCCAAACAGGTCCGGGTCCTGCAGCCGAGAGGCTGGAAGCTGGGCAGCACGGTGATATGTATCCAGGAGGCGGGGCTTAGGCCAGTCACACCACAGGAGGCGGGGGCGGCAGGTCAGTGTCTTTCTAGGGGGAGACCTCTATTTAAACATGCATAGGGGCCAGCAGTCAGGGGGCAGCATCTCAAGTTTCTGGCTGCAGTGCCCCTCATTGTGTTATAGCCCACGTGTCATGATAACACTTGTACCATCTTTTCATTTAGATTCCACCTACAATTATTTACCGATTCCAGTTCTGAAATAGGCTTTCATGATCTACTCACTAGAATTCTCAAGTGCATAAGGTACTGAGACATATACATGTTCACACCATTATAAAGAACAAAGTATAAACATTGAGGTTTTTCTCACACCCATGTTCCTGTGTTCTTTGATATGATATGTGTTCATTTCCTTCACTATATAGGATTGCAAGTTTTCCATTTGTACCTTAATGGCAATGACGCTATACAATTGAACACATATCATCCTGTTATCCATATAGGTGTGTATTTACCTGCTTGACTATTTTTGGTTGTTTGATCCAGAATGTTTCTCCAGATAGGTCATGTGGAAATTTTCTTTCCTCAGTACAAATGTTTTCACTATGGCTTTGGAAAAATTTTTTGTATGTGCATCATGGTCATTTGACCCATTGTACTCTCAAGTAGCAATATATTGTACTGTTATGTTGTACTATGTACTAATTACGTGTTTATATGGTTTTGTAACCCTTTATGATCTTAGATAACTTTATCCTTGATAAAGACCTAAAAACAAGGTCGAAACGTTGGATGAATTATCCTTTTGCACAAATAAAGAATTTTCAGCATTCCAAGAGTTCTTTTCTTACGTTATTGATCACTATAGTGTGCCAGAGCTATTTCTATTGAATTGACTCTTATTTTTTCTGAGCACCTGCTATATACACAGTGACCCAGACATATTCAAGTTTCATTCAGAAGGCAGAGGGAAGCCTTAGCAGCTGAGCCTATATCTTGGCTTGTGAGCATTAGAACAGGCCGGCGATTACAGGGTAACATGAAAAATGTCCAGCTTGCATTATGACTAGAACATGACAATATCCTTTTAAGTACTAACCTATGATGCGTTCCTAAGCAGTTGATGTTATATGTTCTACATTTCATTTTCTGCATACTTTACAAGTAGTAGAATTTGCTTTGATATAGGCAACTGGATTTTCACAATGAAAAGGCAAAGGATAACGCCCGAAAAAGACGCCATACATTATGTCAGTGCCATCACTGACAAACCTGGATTGACCATGAAATACATCAATCCCCTTAAAGGTGAGTTAAAACAAGTTTTAACTAAATTGCCTTAATATTGTCATGCATTAGAATGACTGTCTTAGGTAATGATAAATATTTTCTACAGGAAGAGGAGTGTTTGCTGAAACTGAAATCGAAAAAGGGAGTTTTGTTGCAGAATATCGAGGCGAGCTCACGTATGCACTTACGATGGTAGACAACTACTCGAGATTTATGGTTGTGGTACAAGTCAAAGATCTAATGGCCCATACTGCAGCGAAGGTCTTCCAAGCACACTTATGCAGACCTCATGGCTACTCAGAGAGAGTCCTCACAGATCAAGGCACAGCCTTTGAAGCGGAAATCTTCAAGGACTTCTGCAGCTTTTACCGATGCAGGAAGATGCGCACTACACCCTACCATGCTCAAACCAATGGTTATCAACCTGCTCAGGACTTTACCCCATATTCCAGATGTGGCCTTACAAGTGATTTATAGAGGGGTAACAATACGTTGGGATCACCGGATCTAATCTCCCTTTTTATACACCCTAAAATCTTGTTTGCTTTAGAATAAACAATAACATCATAAAGGTATAGCAGTACCGTTTCAAAGTTTCGGTGTCCCAAGCAGCATTCCATCAGCCTCTGGAAGGTTCCTGGCAAATTGCACAGCTCGAAGGGCATGCTTTTGAACTCGCAGAGACCCATCGGGGTGGCAAAGGCGGTCTTCTCCCGGTCTGCCTCAGCAACGGACACTTGCCAATAGCGACTAGTGAGATCAAGGGTAGAAAAATAATTTGCAGTTCTCAATGCAGCTAGCTATTCCTCAATACAGGGGAGTGGTGCTGTCCTTCTTCTTTAACAGGACCAACGGAGCTGCCCAGAGGCTACAACTGTCACGGATAACCCCAGCCTCCTTCATGTTGCTCAACATGTCCTTGGTACACTGGTAATGTGCAGGTAGTTTTGGCTTATATCTCTCTTTGATGGGTGGGTGTGCACTTGTGGGGATGTAGTGTTTGACCCCTTTTATTCTTCAAAAGTCTAGCGGATGTTTGCTGAAGACTTGCTCGTATTCTTGCACTAGCCTGTAGACCCCCTTCTTGTGATGTGAAGGTGTGGAGTCAGTGCCTACGTGTAATTCCTTACACCACTCCTCTGGCTGACTTGGTGAGCTGTCACTGAATGGGTGGGCTGAAGCAATGGTGGATGCTGCTGTTTGGATAGCATGTGTATCTACTGAGAACAGCTTATCAATGGTGGCAAATCGGAGCAGCTTAATCTCTTGCTCTCCGCAGTTCAACACTCTCATGGGCACTCTTCCCTTCCATATTAATGAATAAAACTATGATGTAAATAGCATATAGATACCCCACAAATGCAGATAAAAGTAGGTTATGGGAAAAGGGGGAAGAGAGAAACAGGAAAATAGTGGAATAAAGTATACCTTCCAGGTGGGAGAGGAAATGGCAGCACAGCCAGTGGAGGTGAAGCAAGGGGAGCCTGCAACTAAAGAGTTGAGAGCGTTATCACATGGTGACTGAGCCTGATTGTAACGGGAGCATAGAGGTGCCGATCCTGTCTTACCTGCGTTGGTGTAGAAGTGGGTGTCCTGTGGTGGAGTCAGCTATGTGCAGTGGTGGCCGTGGGTTCTTTTATGTGCGACCGTAGTAATAGCTGCGCCCACTTCCTGTATGGGAGTGGAATGCAGTGAGGGTAATGGAACGCACGCCTGCGCATTTGTGTTTAACGTCGCGCATGTGCAGAACGGAGAAAAGGCTGCGCTCACTTCCTAATGAAAGGGAGTGAGACGCATCTGGGAAGGGAAGGGAAAAGATTAGGGTTTGGGGATGATGAAAGGGCTTTCTACGGGCAAGGATGGCAAAGGGTGGCAGTGACGGAAAGTCAGGCAGCCTGTCCTGTCCTGTCCTGTCCGTCCGTCTTTTTGTATCATGAATTGGAAAGACTGCAAGGGGGAGGGGAGGTGCTTGTGTCCAAAAGGAGGAGTTATTCAGATTCATTGCAGTGGGCGGCGGCTGCAAAAAGCACCATTCTTCTTGTTTTTGCTCTGCAAAACAGCCTTTTCAAGGGTTGGCTTGGGTGACAAAATGTCTTCTGTAGGCGTGGGTTTGTCTCCCTCTCCCTAAGATGTGTCCGGTATAGGCCAGGGTGCCACTCAAGGCCGTAACCAATTCGGGTTATAGCTTCTCGGCCTTTTGGCTAAGATCAAGTGTAGTTTCGGAGGACGCTACCTTGGTCGGTACTGGAAGGTGCCTGGGATTGCACGTCTGCCGGCCTTGAGGAAGTGTGTGCGCCTTCTGGTGACACATAGCCCTCTTGTGCCTGGACGGTTCCCAGGCAACGGGAGGCGATCACCTTTGTTATTTTGAAGTCCTACTGATAAACAGAAAAAAAAAAAAATTAAATCTGTTCTTATCAGTTTAATATCTGATACGTCCCCTCTCTGGGGACCATATATTAAATGGATTTTTAGAACAAGGAGATGGAAAAAATCTTGCTCTGTCCACTGCACGCATTGACCTGGTATTGCAGTACCTCCAGGACCGGTGCACCCCTTCTTAACCCAGTTTCCAAAAGCAGAACTCAATTCACCTGATTCAAATGAGCCCCATTAGTTAATTGAAAGAAAGCAAAAACTTTATATGCACCTCAATTTGGCCAATTCACTTTTCACACTTTCACCCTTTTTTTTATCTTTCACACCTTTTACTTGCTTTATTGATGCAAAAAGCTGTGCCAAATAGCAAACTCATCTCCACTCAACTTGACCAACTCTGCTATGTCCCGTGCAGTATCTTATTCTCAGTCTTATCTAGATCATTTGCAATTGAATAGAATAGATCCCTTTTGGCTGCTTATGACTGTGTAAAATATGTAGTTTTACTGGGCTGGGATGAGAGAATCCATTGAAGCATGGTGTAGGGATTGTGGTTCCTGTGTGCTAAGAAGAGAGGCTGGCACCAGCCAGAAAGCCCCATTGCAGCCAATAATCACTTAATAACTTTTTCAACTTGTCATCATATGGGAGGCCTTCCATTCCTTGTAGTAGTCTAGTTGCCCACCTTTGAACTGACTCTAACTTCTGAATGTCCTTATTAAAATGTGGAGCCCAAAACTGGTTCCCATATTCCAGATGTAGCCTTACAAGTGATTTATAGAGGTGTAACAATACGTTGGGATCACGGGATCTAATCTCCCTTTTTATACACCCTAAAATCTTGTCCCAAGCAGCATTCCATCAGCCTCTGGAAGGTTCCTGGCGCATTGCACAGCTCGAAGGGCATGCTTTTGAACTCGCAGAGACCCATAGGGGTGGCGAAGGCGGTCTTCTCCCGGTCTGCCTCAGCAACGGACACTTGCCAATAGTGACTAGTGAGATCAAGGGTAGAAAAATAATTTGCAGTTCTCAATGCAGCTAGCGATTCCTCAATACGGGGAGTGGTGCCGTCCTTCTTTTTTAACAGGATCAACAGAGCTGCCCAAAGGCTACAACTGTCACGGATAACCCCAGCCGCCTTCATGTTGCTCAACATGTACTTGGTACACTGGCAATGTGAAGGTGGTATTGGCTTATAGCTCTCTTTGATGGGTGGGTGTGCACCTGTGGGGATGTGGTGTTGGACCCCTTTTATTCCCCCAAAATCTAGCGGGCTTCCCACCGGTAACCCGCTCCCCAGCTTGGATGGATGCTGAGGGAGCCCCTTTTGCCCGCAGGCTCTGGCCCTGGGAACTGTAGCCTTGGCGGTGACTGTGCTTCCCTCTACGGTGTGAGCTGTTGCCTTCAATCGGGTCTTGACTGCTGGGAAACCCTGGAGGTTCCTGTCGCTAACGGATTTGACCGGTTTTACGGCGACTCCTAGCCTGGTCGGGGTCCGTAGGCCCTGCCGGATGGTGCTGGCTTCTCTTCACTCCCCGATCTGGTACCGGCGGGCCACCGCCCATCCCCGGTCCGTACGGTTCACTCCAATCAGCCTCTCCTGCAGAAGGTCACCACCGTCTGCCAACCTTGCTGAGTGCCCGGGCCACACACCCGGACACGGTCAGTCTCCTCTCCTCTTCACTTCTCTAACTCCAAAACTGATCTCTAATCTGACTCCTTTTCCCGCCTCCAGGACTGTGAACTCCTCGGTGGGTGGGATCAACCGCCTGGCCCACCCCCTGGTGTGGACATCAGCCCCTGGAGGAAGGCAACTAGGATTTGTGTTTAGCTTCGGTGTGCCTAGCCGGAGTGTAGAGTGTGTTGGTGTAGTACCTGTGACGACCTGGCTTGTCCAGGGCGCCCATGTGGGGTGTTGGCAGTGTATTTGCGCCTGCGTTCAAAGGTTTGCTGAATGGATAACTGAACGCTGCGCTGGGACAAGGACGTGCTTGATGATGGTGTTATTTCTGAGTAGGCAACTGCAGGTGCAGGACCGGAGGAGGCTTGTTCGCAGGCAGCATGGACAGGGGATTGGCTCGCATGCACAACCAGCGAAGACGTAGCAGTGACATTAGCAAGCACTGCTCCTCGACTGTGTTGTACTTCCCACAAAGTCGGGTGCTTGGCTGACATGTGCCTGATCATGCTGGTGGTGGTCAGGCTGCTAGTTTTGGTACCCCTGCTGATGCTGGCACGGCAGGTGTTGCAAATGGCCTTTTTAGAATCATCTGGATCCAACTTAAAAAACTGCCAGACTCGGGAAGACCTAACATTTGTACAGGCACCTTGTGTCGTGTTGTTGTTCCGGGGAACGGTTGCCTGACTTCTGCCTGGAGCCACCACCCTGCTTCTTACTGCCTGTTGGGATGCTACGCCTCCCTCCCCCTGTGCACTGCTGTCCTCGCTCTGCATATCCTCCTGCCAGGTTGGGTCAGTTACTGGATCATCCACCACGTCGTCTTCCTCTTCCGCACCCTGCTCCTCCTCCTGACTTCCTGACAATTGTGTCTCATCATCGTCCACCCCTTGTTGAGACACGTTGCCAACTTCGTGAGAACGTGGCTGCTCAAATATTTGGCCATCTGTACATACGATCTCCTCATGACCCACTTCAACATGAGCTGGCGAGAGGCCAGAATGTGCGAATGGAAATGTGAACAGCTCTTCCGAGTGTCCAAGTGTGGGATCATTAATGTCCGAGGACGTGTACTCAGCCTTGTGGTAGGAAGGAGGATCAGGTTCTGAAATGTGCGGTGCAGTATCACGGCTACTGACACTTGACCGTGTGGAAGACAGAGTGTTTGTGGTGGTGCCAATCTGACTGGAAGCATTATCCGCTATCCAACTAACAACCTGTTGACACTGGTCTTGGTTCAAGAGCGGTGTACTGCTGCGGTCCCCAAGAATTTGGGACAGGACGTGCGAGCGACTAGATGTGGCCCTTTGTTGTGGCAAAATTAGAGCTTGCCCACGACCTCGGCCTCTGCCTGCACCACCATCACGTCCACTTCCTTGTTCCTTGCCAATGCCCTTGCGCATTTTGCAATGCTGTGCTGACGTGTATTCACTAGACTTGGGCGTTATATCAAAGTTTGTGCAAATTGTGCACCTGTACGCTGCCACCGACAGGCACACACGTGCGGTTTTTAAATGCAAGCACGGACGCACTAAGAACCTAACAGGTTTTAGGAGCAAAAATTAATGACGAGAACTCTGACACTATCAGCCACTGCTGACTGACGTGTATTATACACTACACTTGTGCGTTATATAATAGTTTGGTAAAAACGCACACAAGTGCACCTGTACGCTGCCACCGACAGGCACACACGTGCGGTTTTTAAATGCAAGCACGGACGCACTAAGAACCTAACACAGGTTTTAGGAGCAAAAATTAATGACGAGAACTCTGACACTATCAGCCACTGCTGACTGACGTGTATTATACACTACACTTGTGCGTTATATAATAGTTTGGTAAAAACGCACACAAGTGCACCTGTACGCTGCCACCGACAGGCACACACGTGCGGTTTTTAAATGCAAGCACGGACGCACTAAGAACCTAACACAGGTTTTAGGAGCAAAAATTAATGACGAGAACTCTGACACTATCAGCCACTGCTGACTGACGTGTATTATACACTACACTTGTGCGTTATATAATAGTTTGGTAAAAACGCACACAAGTGCACCTGTACGCTGCCACCGACAGGCACACACGTGCGGTTTTTAAATGCAAGCACGGACGCACTAAGAACCTAACACAGGTTTTAGGAGCAAAAATTAATGACGAGAACTCTGACACTATCAGCCACTGCTGACTGACGTGTATTATACACTACACTTGTGCGTTATATAATAGTTTGGTAAAAACGCACACAAGTGCACCTGTACGCTGCCACCGACAGGCACACACGTGCGGTTTTTAAATGCAAGCACGGACGCACTAAGAACCTAACAGGTTTTAGGAGCGACAATTGCTGAGAAGTCTGACACTATCAGGACTGTTTTAGACTGTGTACACCAGCCCCAGATATGATGAAGGCTGGTATACGGTCACCACTAGGAATGGCTATATACCCTGCCTGCCTGCCTGCCTGCCTGCCTGTATACTGCTACAATAGTCCTGACAAGGACTCTTTTGGTCACTAGCCTGTATTCCAACCTGGCTATACTCTGCCTGTATACAGCAACAATAGTCCTGAGAAGGACTCTGCTACTGTACTCCGACCTGGCTATACCCTGCCTGCCTGTATACAACTAGAATAGTCCTGAGAAGGACTTTTGGTCACACTGTTTGCAGCCCTGCTACGGAAATAGCTATAAAGGGCCGCAAACCTTTCCCTGAAGCAGCGACCCTCTCCCTGCACTGACTGTCTGGATAGCTGTGAGCAGAGCACAGCGCGCCCGCCGGTATAAAGGCTCGGTCACGCTGTGCAGGCCGGCCAATCACTGCAATTCCACAACTAACAGGGCTGTGGCATTGCAGTGGTCTGCCAGCCAATCCCTGCATGAGGGCTGGCTCTCAAAAGAGCGCCAACATGCAGGGATGAAGACCACGAGTACAGCACGAGTATCGCGAGATTACTCGGTCCCCGTCGAGTAGACCGAGTACAGTGATACTCGTGCGAGTACCGAGTAGTAACAAGCATGCTCGCTCATCACTATTTATTAGTAAAATGGCTTACACTCCCCTTTTTTCCACTTTTTTCTTCACTACTTTTATAAAGAAATTTTTCCTTTCTTTATTCTTAATGCAATTTTATATAGCAACACCACCATTTTTTGCCACGAACATAATTTTTCTTGTCCGTCATCCCGTTCACCCTTACAGGGTTGTGGACAGATGCACTTGTCACTACACTTCTAAGACTCAATACAGGGTCTGGAGCTCAATGCTCCCTTTTTGTTTTTTTTTTCTTCTTTTTTTTCTTTTTTTCATTTTGTCCTACTTCTTCTTCTTTTTCTGATTTTTGTCTCAAAAAGCTGATGAAATTTGAAACACTATACCCCAGTGATTTTATAAATGTTTCTCAATATATCACTTGAGAACTTTTATGGCCGGTATTGTAACAGTTGACCATCCCGGCAGTATTTGAAATACAGCAGTCAGTCCTCTGACGTAGCTCCATATGTGTATATATAGAGGTTCTTCCTCCTTTGATTGCATACTGTTCTTTTTTTGCCCTGATGAAGGAGACAGTGATCTCTGAAACACATTGACCGGAAAAAAGAATAAAGAGATGAAATAATTAACATCAGTTTCCTTTGGTGACAGCGCGGCACGCACCCGATTTTCCTCCTATACGTTATTGCTCTTCTACTAGGGGCTGCGGCTGTCGCCATTTGTAACGTGCATTTAGGGGTTGTGACTGGCACAACCTTAATAGGTGAGTGCAACTACTATTAATTATTTGTTACCTTACCAGGTAAGACCCATAATTTGTGCGTCTGCTCCAGAGTTATTTCCCTGATTATTAATATCTGACAGGCAGTGATTGATCCTGCATTCTCACCTTCCTCTCTGTTGCACATTCTTATTGTTCCTATATGCTCTCTATTTCCATCAGACTTTTTTTGTCCTTCGGTGGGGCTCTAACATATGTGCACCATTTATTATTTATTTTTATGGATTCCTTTCTTTTTTCATGCTAGCGTTCATTATGCAGTAGTCATTCATGATATATCTTATATTTGTGAATCCATTAGGGCTCTATATGTCTGGTGCATCACATTGGGTCTTTTCAGTGCACAATAGGCACCTTTTTCTGTTATGCTCTGCTGCCACCTTATGGACATCCTATCAGTGATGCCAGAAAAAAATGGACATGTCTCCGTGCAGCAATCACGGACACGCGGGTACGCCGCACGGAGACACGTGCAGTGAAAAATCACTGATGTGTGAGCAGACCCATTCATTATAATGGATCTGCGTATCTCAGTGATTCTGTTATGTTTAAAAAAAAGCACAAACGTACCAGAATCACTGACGTGTGAAACAGGCCTTATAGTGTTTTGATTTATGTATGTATTATACAACTTCTGTGGATCTTGTATGAGTGACTTTTCTTCATTTTATTGGATTGTTTTAAAATATTGAAATAAAGTCACGCTTCCTATGCATCCTTTTGTATTCTGATTGGCTACTATAATACAGTTTTTAGGCACTGAGATCGATACCAGAGGCATGGTCTTCCGCTTACCAGAGGATAAGCTCAAAAGGCTAAGGGACATAATAGAAGGGTTTAGTGCTGTTAAGAAGGTGGCATTAAGATAAATGAAATATATCTTCTCGGTCTTCTCGTTTTCTTGCTGAGTTGTGCCAATGGACAGAGTTTTTTCTAGACATTTGCTATTGGAAACTCAGGGAACCAAAGCTCCTGGATAGAGTTGAGCGCGGTTCGTGGTTCGTGGTTCTCCAGTTCTAGGCTCGAGTGATTTTGGGGCATGTTCTAGATCGAACTAGAACTCGAGCTTTTTGCAAAAGCTCGATAGTTCTAGAAACGTTCGAGAACGGTTCTAGCAGCCAAAAAACAGCTAAATCATAGCTTGGTTTCTGCTGTAATAGTGTAAGTCACTCTGTGAATCAAACTATTATCACATTTCAGTGTATAGTGTGCGTGAACAGCGCCTTCAGATCACTGCTGTTTCTATAATGGCGATCGCCATTTTTTTTTTTTTTTTCTTGTCTTCCTTCCCTAAGTGCGCGCGTCTTGTGGGGCGGGCCAGCATGTCAGCCAATCACAGACACACACACAGCTAAGTTGACTTTGAGCCAGAGAAGCAACGGCATGTGTGATAGGATCTGCATGTCACATGTCCCTGCATTATAAAACCGGACATTTTCTTCACGGACGCCATTATCTGCCTTCTGCGTCTTTGGTGTCAGACATCACTGTCGCAGCTCCGTCCTCCTGAGTCCTATAGCCGATACAGCTGTATGCGCTGCATACACAGCGTTAGACAGCATAGGGAGAGCACTTTATAGCAGTCCTTTTAAGGACTCAAACCGGCAGGGTCAGAGAGCCATACGTGACAGGTCCTGCAAACAGCAACAGCATCTGTGTAGCCAAGGTCAGGGATTTCCTCCCTGCATTTCACCATTAGGAGGGAATAGAAAGGCAGGCTTCCATTCCTCTACCCAGAGCACCACAATCCTGCCACTGTACCCTCCTGTCCTCTGCACACTCCAACTCATTATAACTAAGCCATTATACTAGCAAACACTCAGTGTACCTAGTGGCATCCTATCTGTGGCTATTGGACTTTGCTATAGTCCCACTAGTGCAAAGACATTTGCAGAGCACGTCTGCCTGCATTGCACACTCCAACTTTTTTAAACTAAGCAATTTTACTAGCAAACACTCAGTGTACCTAGTGGCATCCTATACGTGGCTATTGGACTTTGCTATAGTCCCACTAGTGCCAAGACATTTGCAGAGCGCATCTGCCTGCGTTGCACACTCCAACTAATTTTAACTTAGCCATTATACTAGCAAACACTCAGTGTACCTAGTGGCATCCTATACGTGGCTATTGGACTTTGCTATAGTCCCACTAGTGCCAAGACATTTGCAGAGCGCATCTGCCTGCGTTGCACACTCCAACTAATTATAAGTAAGCCATTATACTAGCAAACACTCAGTGTACCTAGTGGCATCCTATCTGTGGCTATTGGACTTTGCTATAGTCCCACTAGTGCAAAGACATTTGCAGAGCACGTCTGCCTGCATTGCACACTCCAACTTTTTTAAACTAAGCAATTTTACTAGCAAACACTCAGTGTACCTAGTGGCATCCTATACGTGGCTATTGGACTTTGCTATAGTCCCACTAGTGCCAAGACATTTGCAGAGCGCATCTGCCTGCGTTGCACACTCCAACTAATTATAAGTAAGCCATTATACTAGCAAACACTCAGTGTACCTAGTGGCATCCTATCTGTGGCTATTGGACTTTGCTATAGTCCCACTAGTGCCAAGACATTTGCAGAGCGCATCTGCCTGCGTTGCACACTCCAACTAATTATAAGTAAGCCATTATACTAGCAAACACTCAGTGTACCTAGTGGCATCCTATACGTGGCTATTGGACCTTGCTATAGTCCCACTAGTGCCAAGACATTTGCAGAGCGCATCTGCCTGCGTTGCACACTCCAACTAATTATAAGTAAGCCATTATACTAGCAAACACTCAGTGTACCTAGTGGCATCCTATACGTGGCTATTGGACCTTGCTATAGTCCCACTAGTGCCAAGACATTTGCAGAGCGCATCTGCCTGCGTTGCACACTCCAACTAATTATAAGTAAGCCATTATTATAATTATTATTATTATTTATTATTATAGCGCCATTTATTCCATGGCGCTTTACAAGTGAAAGGGTATACGTACAACAATCATTAACAGTACATAACAGACTGGTACAGGAGGAGAGAGGACCCTGCCCGCGAGGGCTTACAGTCTACAGGTAATGGGTGATGGTACAATAGGTGAGGACAGAGCTGGTTGCGCAGTGGTCTACTGGACTGAGGGCTGTTGTAGGTTATAGGCTTGTTGGAAGAGGTGGGTCTTGAGGTTCCTCTTGAAGCTTTCCACGGTAGGGGAGAGTCTGATGTGCTGAGGTAGAGCATTCCAAAGTATGGGGGATGCACGGGAGAAATCTTGTACGCGATTGTGGGAAGAGAAGATAAGGGAGGAGCAGAGAAGGAGATCTTGTGAGGATCTGAGGTTGCGTGCAGGTAGGTACCGGGAGACTAGGTCACAGATGTAGGGAGGAGACAGGTTGTGCATGGCTTTGTATGTCATGGTTAGTGTTTTGAACTGGAGTCGTTGGGTGATGGGAAGCCAGTGAAGGGATTGGCAGAGTGGCGAGGCTGGGGAGTAGCGAGGGGAGAGGTGGATTAAGCGGGCCGCAGAGTTTAGGATAGATTGGAGGGGTGCAAGAGTGTTGGAAGGGAGGCCAGAGAGCAGGAGGTTGCAGTAGTCGAGGCGGGAGATGATGAGGGCATGCACTAATGTTTTTGCTGATTCTTGGTTAAGGAAAGCACGGATCCGGGAGATGTTTTTGAGTTGTAATCGGCATGAGGTGAAGAGGGCTTGGATGTGTGGCTTGAAGGATAGAGCAGAGTCGAGGGTCACTCCAAGGCAACGAGCTTGTGAGACTGGGGAGAGTAAGCAACCATCGAGTTTGATGGAAAGGCTTGTTGGAGGAGATGAGTGAGGAGGAGGAAAGACAATGAATTCTGTTTTGTCCATGTTAAGTTTTAGGAATCGCACAGAGAAGAAGGATGAAATAGCAGACAGACATTGTGGGATTCTGGTTAGTAGAGAGGTAATGTCAGGTCCATTATACTAGCAAACACTCAGTGTACCTAGTGGCATCCTATCTGTGGCTATTGGACTTTGCTATAGTCCCACTAGTGCCAAGACATTTGCAGAGCGCATCTGCCTGCGTTGCACACTCCAACTAATTATAAGTAAGCCATTATACTAGCAAACACTCAGTGTACCTAGTGGCATCCTATACGTGGCTATTGGACCTTGCTATAGTCCCACTAGTGCCAAGACATTTGCAGAGCGCATCTGCCTGCGTTGCACACTCCAACTAATTATAAGTAAGCCATTATACTAGCAAACACTCAGTGTACCTAGTGGCATCCTATACGTGGCTATTGGACCTTGCTATAGTCCCACTAGTGCCAAGACATTTGCAGAGCGCATCTGCCTGCGTTGCACACTCCAACTAATTATAAGTAAGCCATTATTATTATTATTATTATTATTTATTATTATAGCGCCATTTATTCCATGGCGCTTTACAAGTGAAAGGGTATACGTACAACAATCATTAACAGTACATAACAGACTGGTACAGGAGGAGAGAGGACCCTGCCCGCGAGGGCTTACAGTCTACAGGGAATGGGTGATGGTACAATAGGTGAGGACAGAGCTGGTTGCGCAGTGGTCTACTGGACTGAGGGCTGTTGTAGGTTATAGGCTTGTTGGAAGAGGTGGGTCTTGAGGTTCCTCTTGAAGCTTTCCACGGTAGGGGAGAGTCTGATGTGCTGAGGTAGAGCATTCCAAAGTATGGGGGATGCACGGGAGAAATCTTGTACGCGATTGTGGGAAGAGGAGATAAGGGAGGAGCAGAGAAGGAGATCTTGTGAGGATCTGAGGTTGCGTGCAGGTAGGTACCGGGAGACTAGGTCACAGATGTAGGGAGGAGACAGGTTGTGCATGGCTTTGTATGTCATGGTTAGTGTTTTGAACTGGAGTCGTTGGGTGATGGGAAGCCAGTGAAGGGATTGGCAGAGTGGCGAGGCTGGGGAGTAGCGAGGGGAGAGGTGGATTAAGCGGGCCGCAGAGTTTAGGATAGATTGGAGGGGTGCAAGAGTGTTGGAAGGGAGGCCAGAGAGCAGGAGGTTGCAGTAGTCGAGGCGGGAGATGATGAGGGCATGCACTAATGTTTTTGCTGATTCTTGGTTAAGGAAAGCACGGATCCGGGAGATGTTTTTGAGTTGTAATCGGCATGAGGTGAAGAGGGCTTGGATGTGTGGCTTGAAGGATAGAGCAGAGTCGAGGGTCACTCCAAGGCAACGAGCTTGTGAGACTGGGGAGAGTAAGCAACCATCGAGTTTGATGGAAAGGCTTGTTGGAGGAGATGAGTGAGGAGGAGGAAAGACAATGAATTCTGTTTTGTCCATGTTAAGTTTTAGGAATCGCACAGAGAAGAAGGATGAAATAGCAGACAGACATTGTGGGATTCTGGTTAGTAGAGAGGTAATGTCAGGTCCATTATACTAGCAAACACTCAGTGTACCTAGTGGCATCCTATCTGTGGCTATTGGACTTTGCTATAGTCCCACTAGTGCCAAGACATTTGCAGAGCGCATCTGCCTGCGTTGCACACTCCAACTAATTATAAGTAAGCCATTATACTAGCAAACACTCAGTGTACCTAGTGGCATCCTATACGTGGCTATTGGACCTTGCTATAGTCCCACTAGTGCCAAGACATTTGCAGAGCGCATCTGCCTGCGTTGCACACTCCAACTAATTATAAGTAAGCCATTATACTAGCAAACACTCAGTGTACCTAGTGGCATCCTATACGTGGCTATTGGACTTTGCTATAGTCCCACTAGTGCAAAGACATTTGCAGAGCACGTCTGCCTGCATTGCACACTCCAACTTTTTTAAACTAAGCAATTTTACTAGCAAACACTCAGTGTACCTAGTGGCATCCTATACGTGGCTATTGGACTTTGCTATAGTCCCACTAGTGCCAAGACATTTGCAGAGCGCATCTGCCTGCGTTGCACACTCCAACTAATTTTAACTTAACCATTATACTAGAAAACACTCAGTGTACCTAGTGGCATCCTATACGTGGCTATTGGACTTTGCTATAGTCCCACTAGTGCCAAGACATTTGCAGAGCGCATCTGCCTGCGTTGCACACTCCAACTAATTATAAGTAAGCCATTATACTAGCAAACACTCAGTGTACCTAGTGGCATCCTATACGTGGCTATTGGACCTTGCTATAGTCCCACTAGTGCCAAGACATTTGCAGAGCGCATCTGCCTGCGTTGCACACTCCAACTAATTATAAGTAAGCCATTATACTAGCAAACACTCAGTGTACCTAGTGGCATCCTATACGTGGCTATTGGACTTTGCTATAGTCCCACTAGTGCCAAGACATTTGCAGAGCGCATCTGCCTGCGTTGCACACTCCAACTAATTATAAGTAAGCCATTATACTAGCAAACACTCAGTGTACCTAGTGGCATCCTATACGTGGCTATTGGACCTTGCTATAGTCCCACTAGTGCCAAGACATTTGCAGAGCGCATCTGCCTGCGTTGCACACTCCAACTAATTATAAGTAAGCCATTATACTAGCAAACACTCAGTGTACCTAGTGGCATCCTATCTGTGGCTATTGGACTTTGCTATAGTCCCACTAGTGCCAAGACATTTGCAGAGCGCATCTGCCTGCGTTGCACACTCCAACTAATTACAAGTAAGCCATTATACTAGCAAACACTCAGTGTACCTAGTGGCATCCTATACGTGGCTATTGGACTTTGCTATAGTCCCACTAGTGCCAAGACATTTGCAGAGCGCATCTGCCTGCGTTGCACACTCCAACTAATTATAAGTAAGCCATTATACTAGCAAACACTCAGTGTACCTAGTGGCATCCTATACGTGGCTATTGGACTTTGCTATAGTCCCACTAGTGCCAAGACATTTGCAGAGCGCATCTGCCTGCGTTGCACACTCCAACTAATTTTAACTTAGCCATTATACTAGCAAACACTCAGTGTACCTAGTGGCATCCTATACGTGGCTATTGGACTTTGCTATAGTCCCACTAGTGCCAAGACATTTGCAGAGCGCATCTGCCTGCGTTGCACACTCCAACTAATTATAAGTAAGCCATTATACTAGCAAACACTCAGTGTACCTAGTGGCATCCTATACGTGGCTATTGGACTTTGCTATAGTCCCACTAGTGCAAAGACATTTGCAGAGCACGTCTGCCTGCATTGCACACTCCAACTTTTTTAAACTAAGCAATTTTACTAGCAAACACTCAGTGTACCTAGTGGCATCCTATACGTGGCTATTGGACTTTGCTATAGTCCCACTAGTGCCAAGACATTTGCAGAGCGCATCTGCCTGCGTTGCACACTCCAACTAATTTTAACTTAACCATTATACTAGCAAACACTCAGTGTACCTAGTGGCATCCTATACGTGGCTATTGGACTTTGCTATAGTCCCACTAGTGCCAAGACATTTGCAGAGCGCATCTGCCTGCGTTGCACACTCCAACTAATTATAAGTAAGCCATTATACTAGCAAACACTCAGTGTACCTAGTGGCATCCTATACGTGGCTATTGGACCTTGCTATAGTCCCACTAGTGCCAAGACATTTTCAGAGCGCATCTGCCTGCGTTGCACACTCCAACTAATTATAAGTAAGCCATTATACTAGCAAACACTCAGTGTACCTAGTGGCATCCTATACGTGGCTATTGGACCTTGCTATAGTCCCACTAGTGCCAAGACATTTGCAGAGCGCATCTGCCTGCGTTGCACACTCCAACTAATTATAAGTAAGCCATTATACTAGCAAACACTCAGTGTACCTAGTGGCATCCTATCTGTGGCTATTGGACTTTGCTATAGTCCCACTAGTGCCAAGACATTTGCAGAGCGCATCTGCCTGCGTTGCACACTCCAACTAATTATAAGTAAGCCATTATACTAGCAAACACTCAGTGTACCTAGTGGCATCCTATACGTGGCTATTGGACTTTGCTATAGTCCCACTAGTGCCAAGACATTTGCAGAGCGCATCTGCCTGCGTTGCACACTCCAACTAATTATAAGTAAGCCATTATACTAGCAAACACTCAGTGTACCTAGTGGCATCCTATACGTGGCTATTGGACTTTGCTATAGTCCCACTAGTGCCAAGACATTTGCAGAGCGCATCTGCCTGCGTTGCACACTCCAACTAATTTTAACTTAGCCATTATACTAGCAAACACTCAGTGCACCTAGTGGCATCCTATACGTGGCTATTGGACTTTGCTATAGTCCCACTAGTGCCAAGACATTTGCAGAGCGCATCTGCCTGCGTTGCACACTCCAACTAATTATAAGTAAGCCATTATACTAGCAAACACTCAGTGTACCTAGTGGCATCCTATACGTGGCTATTGGACTTTGCTATAGTCCCACTAGTGCCAAGACATTTGCAGAGCGCATCTGCCTGCGTTGCACACTCCAACTAATTTTAACTTAGCCATTATACTAGCAAACACTCAGTGTACCTAGTGGCATCCTATACGTGGCTATTGGACTTTGCTATAGTCCCACTAGTGCAAAGACATTTGCAGAGCACGTCTGCCTGCATTGCACACTCCAACTTTTTTAAACTAAGCAATTTTACTAGCAAACACTCAGTGTACCTAGTGGCATCCTATACGTGGCTATTGGACTTTGCTATAGTCCCACTAGTGCCAAGACATTTGCAGAGCGCATCTGCCTGCGTTGCACACTCCAACTAATTATAAGTAAGCCATTATACTAGCAAACACTCAGTGTACCTAGTGGCATCCTATCTGTGGCTATTGGACTTTGCTATAGTCCCACTAGTGCCAAGACATTTGCAGAGCGCATCTGCCTGCGTTGCACACTCCAACTAATTATAAGTAAGCCATTATACTAGCAAACACTCAGTGTACCTAGTGGCATCCTATACGTGGCTATTGGACCTTGCTATAGTCCCACTAGTGCCAAGACATTTGCAGAGCGCATCTGCCTGCGTTGCACACTCCAACTAATTATAAGTAAGCCATTATACTAGCAAACACTCAGTGTACCTAGTGGCATCCTATACGTGGCTATTGGACCTTGCTATAGTCCCACTAGTGCCAAGACATTTGCAGAGCGCATCTGCCTGCGTTGCATACTCCAACTAATTATAAGTAAGCCATTATTATTATTATTATTATTATTTATTATTATAGCGCCATTTATTCCATGGCGCTTTACAAGTGAAAGGGTATACGTACAACAATCATTAACAGTACATAACAGACTGGTACAGGAGGAGAGAGGACCCTGCCCGCGAGGGCTTACAGTCTACAGGGAATGGGTGATGGTACAATAGGTGAGGACAGAGCTGGTTGCGCAGTGGTCTACTGGACTGAGGGCTGTTGTAGGTTATAGGCTTGTTGGAAGAGGTGGGTCTTGAGGTTCCTCTTGAAGCTTTCCACGGTAGGGGAGAGTCTGATGTGCTGAGGTAGAGCATTCCAAAGTATGGGGGATGCACGGGAGAAATCTTGTACGCGATTGTGGGAAGAGGAGATAAGGGAGGAGCAGAGAAGGAGATCTTGTGAGGATCTGAGGTTGCGTGCAGGTAGGTACCGGGAGACTAGGTCACAGATGTAGGGAGGAGACAGGTTGTGCATGGCTTTGTATGTCATAGTTAGTGTTTTGAACTGGAGTCGTTGGGTGATGGGAAGCCAGTGAAGGGATTGGCAGAGTGGCGAGGCTGGGGAGTAGTGAGGGGAGAGGTGGATTAAGCGGGCCGCAGAGTTTAGGATAGATTGGAGGGGTGCAAGAGTGTTGGAAGGGAGGCCAGAGAGCAGGAGGTTGCAGTAGTCGAGGCGGGAGATGATGAGGGCATGCACTAATGTTTTTGATGATTCTTGGTTAAGGAAAGCACGGATCCGGGAGATGTTTTTGAGTTGTAATCGGCATGAGGTGAAGAGGGCTTGGATGTGTGGCTTGAAGGATAGAGCAGAGTCGAGGGTCACTCCAAGGCAACGAGCTTGTGAGACTGGGGAGAGTAAGCAACCATCGAGTTTGATGGAAAGGCTTGTTGGAGGAGATGAGTGAGGAGGAGGAAAGACAATGAATTCTGTTTTGTCCATGTTAAGTTTTAGGAATCGCACAGAGAAGAAGGATGAAATAGCAGACAGACATTGTGGGATTCTGGTTAGTAGAGAGGTAATGTCAGGTCCATTATACTAGCAAACACTCAGTGTACCTAGTGGCATCCTATCTGTGGCTATTGGACTTTGCTATAGTCCCACTAGTGCCAAGACATTTGCAGAGCGCATCTGCCTGCGTTGCACACTCCAACTAATTATAAGTAAGCCATTATACTAGCAAACACTCAGTGTACCTAGTGGCATCCTATACGTGGCTATTGGACCTTGCTATAGTCCCACTAGTGCCAAGACATTTGCAGAGCGCATCTGCCTGCGTTGCACACTCCAACTAATTATAAGTAAGCCATTATACTAGCAAACACTCAGTGTACCTAGTGGCATCCTATACGTGGCTATTGGACTTTGCTATAGTCCCACTAGTGCAAAGACATTTGCAGAGCACGTCTGCCTGCATTGCACACTCCAACTTTTTTAAACTAAGCAATTATACTAGCAAACACTCAGTGTACCTAGTGGCATCCTATACGTGGCTATTGGACTTTGCTATAGTCCCACTAGTGCCAAGACATTTGCAGAGCGCATCTGCCTGCGTTGCACACTCCAACTAATTATAAGTAAGCCATTATACTAGCAAACACTCAGTGTACCTAGTGGCATCCTATACGTGGCTATTGGACATTGCTATAGTCCCACTAGTGCCAAGACATTTGCAGAGCGCATCTGCCTGCGTTGCACACTCCAACTAATTATAAGTAAGCCATTATACTAGCAAACACTCAGTGTACCTAGTGGCATCCTATACGTGGCTATTGGACTTTGCTATAGTCCCACTAGTGCCAAGACATTTGCAGAGCGCATCTGCCTGCGTTGCACACTCCAACTAATTATAAGTAAGCCATTATACTAGCAAACACTCAGTGTACCTAGTGGCATCCTATACGTGGCTATTGGACTTTGCTATAGTCCCACTAGTGCCAAGACATTTGCAGAGCGCATCTGCCTGCGTTGCACACTCCAACTAATTTTAACTTAGCCATTATACTAGCAAACACTCAGTGTACCTAGTGGCATCCTATACGTGGCTATTGGACTTTGCTATAGTCCCACTAGTGCCAAGACATTTGCAGAGCGCATCTGCCTGCGTTGCCCACTCCAACTAATTATAAGTAAGCCATTATACTAGCAAACACTCAGTGTACCTAGTGGCATCCTATACGTGGCTATTGGACTTTGCTATAGTCCCACTAGTGCCAAGACATTTGCAGAGCGCATCTGCCTGCGTTGCACACTCCAACTAATTTTAACTTAGCCATTATACTAGCAAACACTCAGTGTACCTAGTGGCATCCTATACGTGGCTATTGGACTTTGCTATAGTCCCACTAGTGCCAAGACATTTGCAGAGCGCATCTGCCTGCGTTGCACACTCCAACTCATTATAACTAAGTTGCATTGTCAGGGATATTTATTCTTTATTATTCTGCTGTTAATAAAGCTAGACCACCACTGCAATCTTCACCACCTCTCAATTTTTACTACCACATTTTCAGTCCACAATCTTGTCGCAATCAACATGAGTGGCAAAATGACAGATGCTGGTGGAAAGGGGAAGAGGCGTGGTGGAAAAGGCAAAAAAGGTTTTGTCTGTGGGGAAAGTGCAGCAGCACTGAATACACGTTCAGAGACAACGCTGGCAGCTGGACACGACAAAATCTCCAAGGCGTAACTGGAGAGCTCTGGCCATTTTTCTAGGTTTGAAGCCCAAAAGGAGCAAGGCTCCAGTTGCACAGCCATGGCATCGATGTTCATTTGGAGATACTCCTGTATCATCCTCTCCAGCCGTTGAGTATGTGTCAGACTTGTTGTCTCTGGTGGCCTTGCAAAAGAGGGTCTAAAAAAATTATGAAAAGATTCCATAAAATTGCTGTTACCGGCACCAGATACGGTCCTACTGGTACGGGTAGACTGTTGAAGATGACGAGACCGTCCCATGTTTGTCAAGTTACAACTGGGAGATTCCCTCCCTGCACCTGCACGGTTGTTTGGTGGAAAAGCCGAGCTAAGATCGAGTAACAGCTTCTGCTGATACTCCTGCATACGTGCGTCCCTTTCTATGGCTGGAATTATGTCACAAAATTTGGACTTGTACCGGGGATCTAATAGTGTGGCAATCCAGTAGTCATCATCACTTCTAATTTTGACAATACGACTGTCATGTTGGAGGTAGTGCAACAAAAAGGCACTCATGTGTCTTGCGCAGCCATGCGGACCAAGTCCACGCTGTGTTTGTGGCATAGAGGTGCTACCCGTTCTTTCTTCCTCTGACATCTCCCCCCAACCTCTTTCAACTGAAATTTGACCAAGGTCTCCCTCATCCGCTGAGTCTTCCATGTCCATGGACAGTTCGTCCTCCATTTCTTCATGTTCTCCTGCACCTTGCTCAACATTTCGCCTGCTACTATGCGCCCTTGTCGATCCCTGTTCCCCATGGTCCCATGCCTGCTGCGTTGGTGATGATGAACGTCTGGACCTTGGTGATGTTGTTGTCCCTTGCGCATATGAATCCTCCTGTAGTTCCTCCCCTTCATGTTGTCCCACCCCCTGACTCCGAATAGTGTTTAGCGTGTGCTCCAGCATGTAAATGACTGGAATCGTCATGCTGATAATGGCATTGTCAGAGCTAAACATATTCGTCGCCATGTCGAAACTGTGCAGAAGGGTGCATAGGTCCTTGATCTGAGACCACTCCATCAGGGTGATCTGCCCCACCTCTGCATCTCGTTGGCCCAGGCTATACGTCATGACGTATTGCACCAGGGCTCTGCGGTGCTGCCACAGTCGCTGTAACATGTGGAGAGTTGAATTCCAGCGTGTCGCCACATCGCATTTCAGGCGATGAACCGGCAGGCCGAAAGACTTCTGGAGCGATGCAAGTCGCTCTGCTGCGGCGCTTGAACGGCGGAAGTGAGCTGACAGTTTTCGTGCCCTGTTCAGAAGGCCATCTAGGCCGGGATAGTGTGTTAAAAATTGCTGGACGACAAGGTTCAACACGTGAGCCATACAAGGTACGTGTGTCACAATGCCCAGGCGAAGTGCCGCACCCAGGTTTGCAGCATTGTCGCACACGGCCTTACCAGGCTGCAGGTTGAGTGGAGACAACCATTTATTAAACTCGGACCGCAGAGCTGACCACAACTCCTCAGCTGTGTGACTCTTATTCCCAAGACATGTCAAGCTAAAGACCGCCTGATGCCGTTACGCTCTGCTGCCAGCATAGTAATGAGGCGTGCGTGATTCCTTCTGCGCAGTGAGAACGCTGGTGGCCTGACCAGGCAGGCTTGGGGCGGAGGTGGAGGACCCAGATGAGGTGGAGGATGCAGAAGCTGTGGCGGAACTTGGACAGACAGAGGATTGACACACAAGTCGTGGGGACGGCAAGACTTGTGCAGCAGACCCTTCACCATCTATCACCATAGTTACCCAGTGCCCAGTCAGCGACATGTAACGTCCCTGTCCATGCTTACTGGTCCAAGTATCGGTGGTGAAATGCACCCGTTCACACACAGAGTTTCTCAAGGAAGCGGTGATGTTGTGTGCGACATGCTGGTGTAGCACGGGCACACCTTTCTTAGAGAAGTAGTGGCGACTAGGCATCTGGTACTGGGGCACAGCGACAGACATAAGGTCTCTAAAATCCTGTGTGTCCACTAGGCGGAAAGGCAGCATTTCGGTAGCCAACAGCTTACAGAGGGATAGAGTCAACCTCTTAGCTTTGTCATGGGTCGGAGGAAGTGGCCTTTTATTTGACCACATCTGAGGGACAGAGATCTGGCTGCTGTGTGTAGACGGTGTTGAGTAGGGTGTCCCTGGAAAAATGCAGGTTTGTGAGGAAAGTGCAGGCGGAGACATGATGTTGCCTTCATCCAACGTTGGTGCTATCGATGTCTGAGAGAGCTGTACACACTCACTTGTTTCCCCTTCCAAACCAACTGACGACCTTACAAGCAAACTGCCTGTTGCGGTTACAGTGGTGGAAGTTTGGCGTGGAAAAACAGGTGTGACAGCTGTCCCCACAGTCCTAGAAGATGAAGAGCGCGCGGATGCACTGGAAGGGGCGGGCGGTGGATGGTTCGCTCTTGCAGCATTGCAGCACAGTGAGCTTCCCACCGGGACCTATGATATTTATTCATGTGACGATTCATGGAAGAAGTTGTCAAACTGCTGAGGTTTTGACCTCTACTAAGAGAATCATGACAAATTTTACATATCACATGATTTGGGCGATCTTTTTCTATGTCAAAAAAGGACCAGGCTAGGCAAGGCTTAGAGGCCATGCGACCTGTTGATCCACCCCGAATAATGCTCATAGGCAGAGTGGTGGCTGAGGATGCAGTTGTAGACGTGCTACCAGTGCTCCGACTCTGTCCAGGAAGGCGCAAGGTAACTTCGTCGTCGGTTGCATCCTCCTCCACCGCCTCTGTTGACCTCCTCGAGTGCCTGACTGGGGGTTGACAGTAGGTGGGATCTAGAACTTCATCATCAATTGTTGTGTTTGCACTCCCCTCCCCCTCAGACCGAGCCTCTTCTTGCCCTGACCGAATATTTAAGTTGTCATCCCAATCGGGTATCTGCGTCTCATCTTCATCAGTATGTTCCTCATTGTCTATAACCACAGGTGTTACAGTTTGTGACAAAGGGTCAACATTATGCTCAGAAACTTGGTCCTCACGGCCTGAATCAGAGTCACAAAGGTTCTGGGCATCACTGCAGACCATTTCCTGTTCTGTACTCACTGTAGCTTGGGAGCAGACCTCTGATTCCCAGGCTATAGTGTGACTGAACAGCTCTGCAGACTCAGCCATCTCAGTTCCACCATACTGTGCAGGGCTGATGGAGACTTCAGAGCTGGGAGAAATCAAGTGTGATTGGGATGACAACTCAGAGGACTGGTGTTTTTTGGATGCGGTACTTGAAGTGGCTGAGAGGGCACTTGTTGGACCACTTGAGATCCATTCAAGCATTTTCCTTTTTTGCCCATCATCTACCTTTCTTCCTGTTGTTCGTGTCCGTAAAAAAGGGAGCACATCGGATTGTCCACGGTAAGTAGTAGACATCTTACTTTTGCTGGTAGATGGTCTATCTTCAGCAGATGATAATGGAGCTTTGCCACTTTCCCCACAGACAAAACCTTTTTTGCCTTTTCCACCACGCCTCTTCCCCTTTCCACCAGCATCTGTCATTTTGCCACTCATGTTGATTGCGACAAGATTGTGGACTGAAAATGTGGTAGTAAAAATTGAGAGGTGGTGAAGATTGCAGTGGTGGTCTAGCTTTATTAACAGCAGAATAATAAAGAATAAATATCCCTGACAATGCAACTTAGTTATAATGAGTTGGAGTGTGCAACGCAGGCAGATGCGCTCTGCAAATGTCTTGGCACTAGTGGGACTATAGCAAAGTCCAATAGCCACGTATAGGATGCCACTAGGTACACTGAGTGTTTGCTAGTATAATGGCTAAGTTAAAATTAGTTGGAGTGTGCAACGCAGGCAGATGCGCTCTGCAAATGTCTTGGCACTAGTGGGACTATAGCAAAGTCCAATAGCCACGTATAGGATGCCACTAGGTACACTGAGTGTTTGCTAGTATAATGGCTTACTTATAATTAGTTGGAGTGTGCAACGCAGGCAGATGCGCTCTGCAAATGTCTTGGCACTAGTGGGACTATAGCAAAGTCCAATAGCCACGTATAGGATGCCACTAGGTACACTGAGTGTTTGCTAGTATAATGGCTAAGTTAAAATTAGTTGGAGTGTGCAACGCAGGCAGATGCGCTCTGCAAATGTCTTGGCACTAGTGGGACTATAGCAAAGTCCAATAGCCACGTATAGGATGCCACTAGGTACACTGAGTGTTTGCTAGTATAATGGCTTACTTATAATTAGTTGGAGTGTGCAACGCAGGCAGATGCGCTCTGCAAATGTCTTGGCACTAGTGGGACTATAGCAAAGTCCAATAGCCACGTATAGGATGCCACTAGGTACACTGAGTGTTTGCTAGTATAATGGCTTACTTATAATTAGTTGGAGTGTGCAACGCAGGCAGATGCGCTCTGCAAATGTCTTGGCACTAGTGGGACTATAGCAAAGTCCAATAGCCACAGATAGGATGCCACTAGGTACACTGAGTATTTGCTAGTATAATGGCTTACTTATAATTAGTTGGAGTGTGCAACGCAGGCAGATGCGCTCTGCAAATGTCTTGGCACTAGTGGGACTATAGCAAGGTCCAATAGCCACGTATAGGATGCCACTAGGTACACTGAGTGTTTGCTAGTATAATGGCTTACTTATAAATAGTTGGAGTGTGCAACGCAGGCAGATGCGCTCTGCAAATGTCTTGGCACTAGTGGGACTATAGCAAAGTCCAATAGCCACGTATAGGATGCCACTAGGTACACTGAGTGTTTGCTAGTATAATGGCTTACTTATAATTAGTTGGAGTGTGCAACGCAGGCAGATGCGCTCTGCAAATGTCTTGGCACTAGTGGGACTATAGCAAGGTCCAATAGCCACGTATAGGATGCCACTAGGTACACTGAGTGTTTGCTAGTATAATGGCTTACTTATAATTAGTTGGAGTGTGCAACGCAGGCAGATGCGCTCTGCAAATGTCTTGGCACTAGTGGGACTATAGCAAAGTCCAATAGCCACGTATAGGATGCCACTAGGTACACTGAGTGTTTGCTAGTATAATGGCTAAGTTAAAATTAGTTGGAGTGTGCAACGCAGGCAGATGCGCTCTGCAAATGTCTTGGCACTAGTGGGACTATAGCAAAGTCCAATAGCCACGTATAGGATGCCACTAGGTACACTGAGTGTTTGCTAGTAAAATTGCTTAGTTTAAAAAAGTTGGAGTGTGCAATGCAGGCAGACGTGCTCTGCAAATGTCTTTGCACTAGTGGGACTATAGCAAAGTCCAATAGCCACAGATAGGATGCCACTAGGTACACTGAGTTTTTGCTAGTATAATGGCTTACTTATAATTAGTTGGAGTGTGCAACGCAGGCAGATGCGCTCTGCAAATGTCTTGGCACTAGTGGGACTATAGCAAGGTCCAATAGCCACGTATAGGATGCCACTAGGTACACTGAGTGTTTGCTAGTATAATGGCTTACTTATAATTAGTTGGAGTGTGCAACGCAGGCAGATGCGCTCTGCAAATGTCTTGGCACTAGTGGGACTATAGCAAGGTCCAATAGCCACGTATAGGATGCCACTAGGTACACTGAGTGTTTGCTAGTATAATGGCTTACTTATAATTAGTTGGAGTGTGCAACGCAGGCAGATGCGCTCTGCAAATGTCTTGGCACTAGTGGGACTATAGCAAGGTCCAATAGCCACGTATAGGATGCCACTAGGTACACTGAGTGTTTGCTAGTATAATGGCTTACTTATAATTAGTTGGAGTGTGCAACGCAGGCAGATGCGCTCTGCAAATGTCTTGGCACTAGTGGGACTATAGCAAGGTCCAATAGCCACGAATAGGATGCCACTAGGTACACTGAGTGTTTGCTAGTATATATGGCAAAATTATAGATGGAAAGGGAGAAGGGGAGGGGGGGAGAGAGGAGGATGTAATTGACTACAAGGGTATGAGTTATGAGTGATCATAGGGATAGTGTTACATAAGTGGAAATACCTATGGAGGACCGGATGTGTAAGCGCATACCTTATACAAACCTATAGAGTGCTGATGGGTGAGAGTGTGATGTTAGATATAAGACATCCTATAGTGAATAGTGAGCCGTAATCAAGTGCAACAGGGATATTTCACGTGACTATGGGAACATGGAAGGTAAAGAAAGGGGAGAAAAAACTGTTAGACAAGGTAATCAGACATAATGTAACCAGTTGATCAGACATGACAAACATGACAAATAAAAAACAAGGAAGAATGGAACTCCATACATAGTGGAACCATATATAGTGTGAACACGAAAAAGAACCGGGCGTTAGAAAAAATGTGCACGGCCCAATGAATCAAGTCGGTTCTTCATATTCATGGTTTAAGCCCTTGGGTTCCAACGTGCCCAGAGTATATATCCAGAAAGATTCCCTTTCTTTGAGCTTCCTAATTCTATTGCCTCCTCTGCGTATGGCTGGGACATGTTCGATGACTTGGAATCTTAATTGGGCCACTGTGTGATTATGCGTCACAAAATGGTGTGGGACTGGTAATAGAATCTGCTTACAATGTATTGTTGACTTGTGCTTAGCACAAAAAAAGGGAATCTTTCTGGATATGTACTCTGGACACATTAAAACCCAAGGGCTTAAACCGTGAATATGAAGTACAGACTTGATTCATTGGGCCGTGCACCATGTCACCATGTGTGCAATTGCATTGTCCAATGGCTCACAATGGTTATGCGTTTTCATTGGATGGATAATCGAAGCCATGTTTTTTTCCTTTCTCTTGGGTTTGTTGTGTGAGTAGCCTATAGGATTAAGTTAGTTACCGCAGGCAGTGGATTTAGCTTCCTGTCTTTGGTCCAGTGGTAGATTGATTGTTTGGTCTATGAGCTGTTATGGGTTTTAATCCAGGTGAATGCCCATGGGCTGCCTATAACTGTGTGAAATATGTAGTTTTACTGGGCTGGGATGAGAGAATCCATCGAAGCATGGTGTAGGGATTGTGGTTCCTGTGTGCTAAGAAGAAAGGCTAGCACCAGCCAGAAAGCCCCATTACAGCCAATAATCAACCGCTAGCCGCTGGAACTCGTTGCTCTAGATCATGTCAAACTCTCACCAAGCAGGAATAGATACATTAGCCCACCATCCCACCCAAAGAGCAACTTCTGCTGCGCAGCTGGCTTTCTAGGCAGCAGCGCTATTGTGATGTCAGCGGGGGACATTGTGACAAGCCAGTGTTCCGTCACTTCATGTTGTGCACTGTTCAAACGGAAAATACATCAACAGGCAGACTACAGAAAAGCTTACTGACAAAGGATAGAGAGGGGCTTTCTCAGAGGGCTTTTTACAGTTTGTCTATTCCCAATTAGCCGTTTAAGTATGCTTAATGAAAGTACTAATTCTTTCATAGGCCGCCCATTCTTAGTATTTGACGTTCCTTATATTGCGGTATCAGGCTTCGCAGCAGGTTGCAAAACATTCATCACCCATGACTGTCCCCAATTGGGCTCAGAAGCTAAATGTCTATCATGACCTCTCTTTTTGAAAGTCCAAGAGCAAGCAAACTCTTCCTCCAGGAGAGGGAGCCAACAGATCACTAAAGACATCATCATTGCTCAAAGAAAACACCGAAAAACAATGGAAGCTTTAATTGGAGTGGAATCTGATAGACAGCACCTGATGCCAAGTCTGCATCTTCTAACACCTGCAGTCACTGCAGCAGCTGAATCCAATGTGTCCAAAAGGGATCTATTCTATTCAATTGCAAATGATCTAGATAAGACTGAGAATAAGATACTGCACGGGACATAGCAGAGTTGGTCAAGTTGAGTGGAGATGAGTTTGCTATTTGGCACAGCTTTTGCATCAATAAAGCAAGTAAAAGGTGTGAAAGATAAAAAAAAAGGGTGAAAGTGTGAAAAGTGAATTGGCCAAATTGAGGTGCATATAAAGTTTTTGCTTTCTTTCAATTCACTAATGAGGCTCATTTGAATCAGGTGAATTGAGTTCTGCTTTTGGAAACTCGGTTAAGAAGGGGTGCACCGGTCCTGGAGGTACTGCAATACCAGGTCAATGCGTGGAGTGGACAGAGCAAGATTTTTTCCATCTCCTTGTTCTAAAAATCCATTTAATATATGGTCCCTAGAGAGGGGACGTATCAGATATTAAACTGATAAGAACAGATTTAATTTTTTTTTTTCTGTTTATCAGTAGGACTTCAAAATAACAAAGGTGATCGCCTCCCGTTGCCTGGGAACCGTCCAGGCACAAGAGGGCTATGTGTCACCAGAAGGCGCACACACTCCCTCAAGGCCGGCAGACGTGCAATCCCAGGCACCTTCCAGTACCGACCAAGGTAGCGTCCTCCGAAACTACACTTGATCTTAGCCAAAAGGCTGAGAAGCTATAACCCGAATTGGTTACGGCCTTGAGTGGCACCCTGGCCTATACCGGACACATCTTAGGGAGAGGGAGACAAACCCACGCCTACAGAAGACATTTTGTCACCCAAGCCAAACCCTTGAAAAGGCTGTTTTGCAGAGCAAAAACAAGGAGAATGGTACTTTTTGCAGCCGCCGCCCACTGCAATGAATCTGAATAACTCCTCCTTTTGGGCACAAGCACCTCCCCTCCCCCTTGCAGTCTTTCCAATTCATGATACAAAAAGACGGACGGACAGGACAGGACAGGACCATCTGCCTGACTTTCCGTCACTGCCACCCTTTGCCATCCTTGCCCGTAGAAAGCCCTTTCATCATCCCCAAACCCTAATCTTTTCCCTTCCCTTCCCAGCTGCGTCTCACTCCCTTTCATTAGGAAGTGAGCGCAGCCTTTTCTCCGTTCTGCACATGCGCGACGTTAAACACAAATGCGCAGGCGTGCGTTCCATTAGCCTCACTGCATTCCACTCCCATACAGGAAGTGGGCACAGCTATTACTACGGTCGCACATAAAAGAACCCACGGCCACCACTGCACATAGCTGACTCCACCACAGGACACCCACTTCTACACCAACGCAGGTAAGACAGGATCGGCACCTCTATGCTCCCGTTACAATCAGGCTCAGTCACCATGTGATAACGCTCTCAACTCTTTAGTTGCAGGCTCCCCTTGCTTCACCTCCATTGGCTGTGCTGCCATTTCCTCTCCCACCTGGAAGTTATACTTTATTCCACTATTTTCCTGTTTCTCTCTTCCCCCTTTTCCCATAACCTACTTTTATCTGCATTTGTGGGGTATCTATATGCTATTTACATCATAGTTTTATTCATTAATATGGAAGGGAAGAGTGCCCATGAGAGTGTTGAACTGCGGAGAGCAAAAGATTAAGCTGCTCCGATTTGCCACCATTGATAAGCTGTTCTCAGTAGATACACATGCTATCCAAACAGCAGCATCCACCATTGCTTCAGCCCACCCATTCAGTGACAGCTCACCAAGTCAGCCAGAGGAGTGGTGTAAGGAATTACACGTAGGCACTGACTCCACACCTTCACATCACAAGAAGGGGGTCTACAGGCTAGTGCAAGAATACGAGCAAGTCTTCAGCAAACATCCGCTAGACTTTTGAAAAATAAAAGGGGTCAAACACTACATCCCCACAAGTGCACACCCACCCATCAAAGAGAGATATAAGCCAAATCTACCTGCACATTACCAGTGTACCAAGGACATGTTGAGCAACATGAAGGAGGCTGGGGTTATCCGTGACAGTTGTAGCCTCTGGGCAGCTCCGTTGGTCCTGTTAAAGAAGAAGGACAGCACCACTCCCCTGTATTGAGGAATAGCTAGCTGCATTGACAACTGCAAATTATTTTTCTACCCTTGATCTCACTAGTCACTATTGGCAAGTGTCCGTTGCTGAGGCAGACCGGAAGAAGACCGCCTTTGCCACCCCGATGGGTCTCTGCGAGTTCAAAAGCATGCCCTTCGAGCTGTGCAATTTGCCAGGAACCTTCCAGAGGCTGATGGAATGCTGCTTGGGACACCGAAACTTTGAAACGGTACTGCTATACCTTTATGATGTTATTGTTTATTCTAACGCAAACAAGATTTTAGGGTGTATAAAAAGGGAGATTAGATCCGATGATCCCAACGTATTGTTACCCCTCTATAAATCACTTGTAAGGCCACATCTGGAATATGGGGTAAAGTCCTGAGCAGGTTGATAACCATTGGTTTGAGCATGGTAGGGTGTAGTACGCATCTTCCTGCATCGGTAAAAGCTGCAGAAGTCCTTGAAGATTTCCGCTTCAAAGGCAGTGCCTTGATCTGTGAGGACTCTCTCTGAGTAGCCATGAGGTCTGCATAAGTGTGCTTGGAAGACCTTCGCTGCAGTATGGGCCATTAGATCTTTGACTTGTACCACAACCATAAATCTCGAGTAGTTGTCTACCATCGTAAGTGCATACGTGAGCTCACCTCGATATTCTGCAACAAAACTCCCTTTTTCGATTTCAGTTTCAGCAAACACTCCTCTTCCTGTAGAAAATATTTATCATTACCTAAGACAGTCATTCTAATGCATGACAATATTAAGGCAATTTAGTTAAAACTTGTTTTAACTCACCTTTAAGGGGATTGATGTATTTCATGGTCAATCCAGGTTTGTCAGTGATGGCACTGACATAATGTATGGCGTCTTTTTCGGGCGTTATCCTTTGCCTTTTCATTGTGAAAATCCAGTTGCCTATATCAAAGCAAATTCTACTACTTGTAAAGTATGCAGAAAATGAAATGTAGAACATATAACATCAACTGCTTAGGAACGCATCATAGGTTAGTACTTAAAAGGATATTGTCATGTTCTAGTCATAATGCAAGCTGGACATTTTTCATGTTACCCTGTAATCGCCGGCCTGTTCTAATGCTCACAAGCCAAGATATAGGCTCAGCTGCTAAGGCTTCCCTCTGCCTTCTGAATGAAAATTGAACATGTCTGGCTCACTGTGTATATAGCAGGTGCTCAGAAAAAATAAGAGTTAATTCAATAGAAATAGCTCTGGCACACTATAGTGATCAATAACGTAAGAAAAGAACTCTTAGAATGCTGAAAATTCTTTATTTGTGCAAAAGGATAATTCATCCAACGTTTCGAGCTTGTTTTTAGGTCTTTATCAAGGATAAAGTTATCTAAGATCATAAAGGGTTACAAAACCATATAAACACGTAATTAGTACATAGTACAACATAACAGTACAATATATTGCTACTTGAGAGTACAATGGGTCAAATGACCATGATGCACATACAAAAAATTTTTCCAAAGCCATAGTGAAAACATTTGTACTGAGGAAAGAAAATTTCCACATGACCTATCTGGAGAAACATTCTGGATCAAACAACCAAAAATAGTCAAGCAGGTAAATACACACCTATATGGATAACAGGATGATATGTGTTCAATTGTATAGCGTCATTGCCATTAAGGTACAAATGGAAAACTTGCAATCCTATATAGTGAAGGAAATGAACACATATCATATCAAAGAACACAGGAACATGGGTGTGAGAAAAACCTCAATGTTTATACTTTGTTCTTTATAATGGTGTGAACATGTATATGTCTCAGTACCTTATGAACTTGAGAATTCTAGTGAGTAGATGATGAAAGCCTATTCCAGAACTGGAATCGGTAAATAATTGTAGGTGGAATCTAAATGAAAAGATGGTACAAGTGTTATCATGACACGTGGGCTATAACACAATGGACCGTGTGACAAAGAAGAAAGGAGAGAAAGAAGAGGAAGAAAATGGAACTACCTGTAACATTACGTGATAGTCACTGGTAAGTATCACTTGACAATTCAGGTGAAAAAGGATTCCTTTATTAAAGGGTTCTCAGTCGCCTCAGGATCATGAAATACTAGGGTAAATGATATGAGAATGGGTAAGAAGCACCACTAAAGGAAATATGAGATGCAGGACATATATCTATAAACCCCTGAACTACATGATAGAAATAAAAAGAAGAAAAAAGAAAAAAAAGAAGAAAGAAGAAGAACACATAGAATGCGGAAAGAGAATGGGTACAACTACCTGAGTTACTGCAGGGAGGCCCCTGGTAGGTATTGTGAGGGTTAGTGGAATTCCTTCACTGAAGGGTTCTCAGTTGCCTCAGGTTCGTGAAAAATGCTATAGACAAATAATGCCCGGAGAAAAGGGGTTCATATACAGCGAATAATGGTAATACAAGGTACATGTGTCCCATGTAATAGTATAAATATATATATATTGTACTGAGCTCTACACCAGAAATAGAAAGTAGTCCCTCTGCCTTCTGTCTAGGTGCCCTGAGTTATGTCCTGTAAACTGTCACAGTGACCTAGACACACATGTGTAGTAGGGGAATATCCCTGCTGAGATGCCAGTGCTAGAGCACTCGTTTGCTGTGGAGTTGAACGCTATGTGAGCAGTTCTTACCTTCAATGAGCAGAAGTCTCTTTTTTCAGATTTCAATATCTCTGTGGGTATCTGGCAGAAATATGGAATACTCTTTACTGCTAAGACCCTGTACACCACTCCCACTAAAGGGGGCTTTACACGCTGCGACATCGCTAATGCGGAGTCGTTGGGGTCACGGAATTTGTGACGCACATCCGGCCGCATTAGCGATGTTGCTGCGTGTGATACCGATGAGCGATTTTGCATCGTTGCAAAAACGTGCAAAATCGCTCATCGGTGACATGGGTCTCCATTCTCGATTATCGTTACTGCAGCAGTAACGATGTAGTTCGTCGCTCCTGCGGTAGCACACATCGCTCCGTGTGACACCGCAGAAACGAGGAACCTCTCCTTACCTGCCTCCCAGCCGCTATGAGGAAGGAAGGAGGTGGGCGGGATGTTCCGGCCACTCATCTCCGCCCCTCCGCTGCTATTGGGCGGTCGCTCAGTGACGTCGCTGTGACGCCGCACGGACCGCCCCCTTAGAAAGGAGGCGGTTCGCCGGACACAGCGACGTCGCCGGGCAGGTAAGTATGTGTGACGGGTCTGGTCGGTGTTGTGCGGCATGGGCAGCGATTTGCCCGTGTCGCGCAACAGATGGGGGCGGGTACCCACACTAGCGATATCGGGACCGATATCGCAGTGTGTAAAGTAGCCTTTAGTCACATGACCAAGACTGTATCTGTGTCCCTACAACACACTTGAGACAAATGTGTGTGTGAGCCTGCATTGTGGGGTATATATAATATATTATAGAGCTGGGAAGGATCATTCTAAGCAGTGAGCTGTTCCAGTATTTGTAGGAAAATACCCAGTAGAAGCATCAAACACAGCACCAATACCTCCCATCAGTATTCCACCACAGTGCCATGTAACCCATGCCCTACACTCCCATCTACACCAATACTATACAGGCACAAACTAGTATATCTGACTAAAAGCCCCCAAAATATGAAGAACGGCCTATAGTTGAGTGTGGATATAAAATCTATGTGAGCAGAGCTAGAATAGAAATCACTGATCGCATTGAAGTCATTCTGACCATAAATCACCATGATATCAAGGTGAGGAGTTGTGTGTTACTGCTGGGAGGAAAGGGTTAACAGTGGAATATTAAGGTGCATTTCTGTGTGCAGTGTTACTAGTCAATGTAACAATTCAGTATGAGCTGCTCTTGGTGCCGGGGGAGGGAGATGCTCTCCTGAGCAAGATAGATGGGGAATGAACATGATATCTATATAGTGTAAGGCAGGGGGTCTCAAACCAGGTGATCATGTCTGATCAACTGGTTACATTATGTCTGATTACCTTGTCTAACAGTTTTTTCTCCCCTTTCTTTACCTTCCAGGTTCCCATAGTCACGTGAAATATCCCTGTTGCACTTGATTACGGCTCACTATTCACTATAGGATGTCTTATATCTAACATCACACTCTCACCCATCAGCACTCTATAGGTTTGTATAAGGTATGCGCTTACACATCCGGTCCTCCATAGGTATTTCCACTTATGTAACACTATCCCTATGATCACTCATAACTCATACCCTTGTAGTCAATTACAGCCTCCTCTCTCCCCCCTCCCCTTCTCCCTTTCCATCTATAATTTTGCCAGTACAATATTAGTTTACATTAGGCACACACTCACATATTCCTTTCCTTAGTGATTTATTGTAATTCACATTCACATACAATTCTCTATGCCTGCCCCATTACTACATTCATACCTACTTGACCCTATCCTGATACCCCTTGTCTCACCTTGTTGGTCCCTACACCTGTTATCATGTCCTTTCCTGTGTCTGTCTTGTACGTTTCTAGGTAACAACAAAGAATCAAAATTTAAGTCCATCGTGGAGAACATGCTGAAACGTTTCAAAGCCTTGGGTTGTCTAATGAATTTGAAGTTACATTTTTTACATTCCTATTTGGACTACTTGTCTGAAAACCTTGGTGCTGGTGGGAAGAACAAGAAGGTTTTCATCGGAATATCAAGGAGATGGAACGACGATACCAAAGTAAATGAAACGTGAACATGATTGCCGGATGCTTCACAGAGAAGATCCACAGGCCTTCTATAAGAGAAAAGGGGGATCTAGAGAAAAGGAAAAAGTGCAAGAATAAATTTCTAATAAAGTTGCAGAATGACTGTACAATAAATAAATGTATTTTATATATAAAATTGTGAATATTTTTGGTTACAATAAGTATTTTTCTTGTTCATGTCACTTGTATGTAACTTCACACATGGATTGTACAAAATCAATATTTGATGGTTAAAAAAAAATATTTATTTTTTTTTTTAAATCAGGACATTAGAGCATGTGTTCTGCCTTCTTTTACGTAATGCTGTGAATCTCTAGCATACAGCTAAACCCTAGTTCACATTTCAAATAAACAGACTGTGAAGTTCAATAGCCTTGATTTATTAGCTGGTAACGTGAACTTGATTGCAGTATACATGGAATATACAGTGAATATAGGAATATCCAAGATGCAGTTGAAGACAGAATACGGTATATCCAAGATACTGTTTTATACGGGTAAAAACTATAACAAGAAAATGATTACAGTCAGTACAGTGTTAATACAGAGTTAACATAGCATAACAGTACATGAGATGCAGTTCTTACGAGAATGTAGGTGAAAGGTCACTGCATCTGCAATACATAGAAATCTTATCTAGACAAACAAGACAGGGATGACACTAAAGGTGTAGAAGTACAATGTACAATGCATTTACTACACTCTTCCATCTAGGATTCTATCACTAACACATGTAATTTGCTTTGCTCACCGGATTACACTAGGCAGGGGTGAATGTACAGAGAGGTAAGTCGGCATGTCCTTTCCTGACAAATCCAAAGAAAAAATGGCTGCAGGCTTCTTCTCAGCTCAGGGAGGCATTCCTTACCCAGAATACCTTTAGCTTAAAGGGAAACTCAGCAATTCAAAAGAATAACAATGACCTCTAGGGATTGTAACAGAAATTTCAATGAATGACTATTAGCAGGCTGCCATGAGGCAGAACAGCATGGGTATTTAATATATCCTCCTTGCTGCCCAAGAAGCAATGAGAACATTTTTAGACCACCACATATTGACCATCCCTGCTCCTTGTAGTTAAGTTTCTTGAGAATAAAGTCTAAATTCTCACAGCTTTCTTCCAAGTGCATAGCATGTGTGACGCCCTGGACTAGCCAGGTAGTCACAAACACAAAATCACACACACCCCCTCCCCTGGATAGTCTACATCAGTCACACAAAATCCTTGTTGCCTCCTCCAGGCTCTGATGTCCACACCAGGTGGGGCGGAGCCAGGCGGTTGGCCCCACCCACCGAGGAGTTCACAGGCCTGGAGGCGGGAAAAAGCAGTTAGTTTAGTTTTGTAGTGGAAAGTGAGAGGACAGAAACTGTTAGTGTCTGGGTAGGAGCCCAGGCACTGTCAGCAAGGTCGGCAGACGGTGGTGGCCGTCTGCAGGAGGTGGTACAAGTCAGCTGAACCGTAGGACCGGGGACGGGCGGTGACCCGAGGGGAACTGAACCGGTGAGCGGATCTGTACCAAGCACAAAGGCAGGGCCATTGGACCCTGACCAGGCTAGGAGCCGCCGACAATGGTCAAATCCGAGAGTGACCGGAATCCCAGGGGTTCCCTAACACCCAAGACCCGACAGAAGGCAACCGTCCACACCGTGAGGATAAAAAGCCACCGCCATAGGCTAGAGATCCAAGGGCCAGCGCCTGCGGGCAAACGGGCTCCCTCGGTACGTACACCCCAGCCATCCAGCCTCCCCGTACCGCCACCGGGCCCCGGGATCACCAACCCCTACCCACGGAGGGGGAACCAACATCCTAGCTGCTCCCTGCCATCGCTCCCGGGATCCCCGTCACCAGCAGTGGTGGTGCCCATTATCACCACGACCTGTGGGTGACGTCACTAACTATCTCCCCAAACAAACCACCCCCTTTTCACTCGTGGGCGAGGAGCGCTGCTCGAGTCCCCGGATCTGGCCCTCCGCTCGAGCCACCGAGCAGCAGCAGCAGCAGAAGTCCCCGAACCCGAGCGTAGCGTGCGTGGCCCCTCTGCCCGCGACACATGCCCTACACACACTGAAGAATACTTACTGCCATTGAGCAGTAGCACAGCTTTCAGACTTTTTGGATGAAACAATGACGTGTCTCCACTCGCTCACATTGTACTTAATGTTACATTTTCCATCAGCACAGGAACATCGCTTGAATACACTAGAGCACCATCTTCAGAAAAGTATGGAGGGAATCTTTTCAGAATTCTAACCTTTTGGAAACCTATTGTCACGCTCTCCGGGTCCCCTGCTCTGCCCCCCGGCTCACCTGCCACGCTCCCCGGCTTCCCTGCTTCGCTCCCCGGCTCCTCTGGCAGACATCCCCCGCTCCACGGTCTCCAGCCTCCACCACCTGCGGTCCCCAGGCGGCCCGGTCCCCGCTCCCGGCGCCCGTCGGCAGCCCTGCTCCAGGCCGGCTCCCATAACAGATGCAAGCTTGTCCTGTTTGGTGGAGATGATATTTAATAAAATAAGTAGAAATCCACTAAAAGTTTTGTTTGGTTATCTTGCAATCCCGAGATAATCGTCTCCATGCTCCAAATCCATTTTAAAGCCATTTTTAAGGCATTTCGCGCATACATGAAATGAACACATTTTTCTCCAAAACTATAACAGATGCAAGCTTGTCCTGTTTGGTGGAGATGATATTTAATAAAATAAGTAGAAATCCACTAAAAGTTTTGTTTGGTTATCTTGCAATCCCGAGATAATCGTCTCCATGCTCCAAATCCATTTTAAAGCCATTTTTAAGGCATTTCGCGCATACATGAAATGAACACATTTTTCTCCAAAACTATAACAGATGCAAGCTTGTCCTGTTTGGTGGAGATGATATTTAATAAAATAAGTAGAAATCCACTAAAAGTTTTGTTTGGTTATCTTGCAATCCCGAGATAATCGTCTCCATGCTCCAAATCCATTTTAAAGCCATTTTTAAGGCATTTCGCGCATACATGAAATGAACACATTTTTCTCCAAAACTATAACAGATGCAAGCTTGTCCTGTTTGGTGGAGATGATATTTAATAAAATAAGTAGAAATCCACTAAAAGTTTTGTTTGGTTATCTTGCAATCCCGAGATAATCGTCTCCATGCTCCAAATCCATTTTAAAGCCATTTTTAAGGCATTTCGCGCATACATGAAATGAACACATTTTTCTCCAAAACTATAACAGATGCAAGCTTGTCCTGTTTGGTGGAGATGATATTTAATAAAATAAGTAGAAATCCACTAAAAGTTTTGTTTGGTTATCTTGCAATCCCGAGATAATCGTCTCCATGCTCCAAATCCATTTTAAAGCCATTTTTAAGGCATTTCGCGCATACATGAAATGAACACATTTTTCTCCAAAACTATAACAGATGCAAGCTTGTCCTGTTTGGTGGAGATGATATTTAATAAAATAAGTAGAAATCCACTAAAAGTTTTGTTTGGTTATCTTGCAATCCCGAGATAATCGTCTCCATGCTCCAAATCCATTTTAAAGCCATTTTTAAGGCATTTCGCGCATACATGAAATGAACACATTTTTCTCCAAAACTATAACAGATGCAAGCTTGTCCTGTTTGGTGGAGATGATATTTAATAAAATAAGTAGAAATCCACTAAAAGTTTTGTTTGGTTATCTTGCAATCCCGAGATAATCGTCTCCATGCTCCAAATCCATTTTAAAGCCATTTTTAAGGCATTTCGCGCATACATGAAATGAACACATTTTTCTCCAAAACTATAACAGATGCAAGCTTGTCCTGTTTGGTGGAGATGATATTTAATAAAATAAGTAGAAATCCACTAAAAGTTTTGTTTGGTTATCTTGCAATCCCGAGATAATCGTCTCCATGCTCCAAATCCATTTTAAAGCCATTTTTAAGGCATTTCGCGCATACATGAAATGAACACATTTTTCTCCAAAACTATAACAGATGCAAGCTTGTCCTGTTTGGTGGAGATGATATTTAATAAAATAAGTAGAAATCCACTAAAAGTTTTGTTTGGTTATCTTGCAATCCCGAGATAATCGTCTCCATGCTCCAAATCCATTTTAAAGCCATTTTTAAGGCATTTCGCGCATACATGAAATGAACACATTTTTCTCCAAAACTATAACAGATGCAAGCTTGTCCTGTTTGGTGGAGATGATATTTAATAAAATAAGTAGAAATCCACTAAAAGTTTTGTTTGGTTATCTTGCAATCCCGAGATAATCGTCTCCATGCTCCAAATCCATTTTAAAGCCATTTTTAAGGCATTTCGCGCATACATGAAATGAACACATTTTTCTCCAAAACTATAACAGATGCAAGCTTGTCCTGTTTGGTGGAGATGATATTTAATAAAATAAGTAGAAATCCACTAAAAGTTTTGTTTGGTTATCTTGCAATCCCGAGATAATCGTCTCCATGCTCCAAATCCATTTTAAAGCCATTTTTAAGGCATTTCGCGCATACATGAAATGAACACATTTTTCTCCAAAACTATAACAGATGCAAGCTTGTCCTGTTTGGTGGAGATGATATTTAATAAAATAAGTAGAAATCCACTAAAAGTTTTGTTTGGTTATCTTGCAATCCCGAGATAATCGTCTCCATGCTCCAAATCCATTTTAAAGCCATTTTTAAGGCATTTCGCGCATACATGAAATGAACACATTTTTCTCCAAAACTATAACAGATGCAAGCTTGTCCTGTTTGGTGGAGATGATATTTAATAAAATAAGTAGAAATCCACTAAAAGTTTTGTTTGGTTATCTTGCAATCCCGAGATAATCGTCTCCATGCTCCAAATCCATTTTAAAGCCATTTTTAAGGCATTTCGCGCATACATGAAATGAACACATTTTTCTCCAAAACTATAACAGATGCAAGCTTGTCCTGTTTGGTGGAGATGATATTTAATAAAATAAGTAGAAATCCACTAAAAGTTTTGTTTGGTTATCTTGCAATCCCGAGATAATCGTCTCCATGCTCCAAATCCATTTTAAAGCCATTTTTAAGGCATTTCGCGCATACATGAAATGAACACATTTTTCTCCAAAACTATAACAGATGCAAGCTTGTCCTGTTTGGTGGAGATGATATTTAATAAAATAAGTAGAAATCCACTAAAAGTTTTGTTTGGTTATCTTGCAATCCCGAGATAATCGTCTCCATGCTCCAAATCCATTTTAAAGCCATTTTTAAGGCATTTCGCGCATACATGAAATGAACACATTTTTCTCCAAAACTATAACAGATGCAAGCTTGTCCTGTTTGGTGGAGATGATATTTAATAAAATAAGTAGAAATCCACTAAAAGTTTTGTTTGGTTATCTTGCAATCCCGAGATAATCGTCTCCATGCTCCAAATCCATTTTAAAGCCATTTTTAAGGCATTTCGCGCATACATGAAATGAACACATTTTTCTCCAAAACTATAACAGATGCAAGCTTGTCCTGTTTGGTGGAGATGATATTTAATAAAATAAGTAGAAATCCACTAAAAGTTTTGTTTGGTTATCTTGCAATCCCGAGATAATCGTCTCCATGCTCCAAATCCATTTTAAAGCCATTTTTAAGGCATTTCGCGCATACATGAAATGAACACATTTTTCTCCAAAACTATAACAGATGCAAGCTTGTCCTGTTTGGTGGAGATGATATTTAATAAAATAAGTAGAAATCCACTAAAAGTTTTGTTTGGTTATCTTGCAATCCCGAGATAATCGTCTCCATGCTCCAAATCCATTTTAAAGCCATTTTTAAGGCATTTCGCGCATACATGAAATGAACACATTTTTCTCCAAAACTATAACAGATGCAAGCTTGTCCTGTTTGGTGGAGATGATATTTAATAAAATAAGTAGAAATCCACTAAAAGTTTTGTTTGGTTATCTTGCAATCCCGAGATAATCGTCTCCATGCTCCAAATCCATTTTAAAGCCATTTTTAAGGCATTTCGCGCATACATGAAATGAACACATTTTTCTCCAAAACTATAACAGATGCAAGCTTGTCCTGTTTGGTGGAGATGATATTTAATAAAATAAGTAGAAATCCACTAAAAGTTTTGTTTGGTTATCTTGCAATCCCGAGATAATCGTCTCCATGCTCCAAATCCATTTTAAAGCCATTTTTAAGGCATTTCGCGCATACATGAAATGAACACATTTTTCTCCAAAACTATAACAGATGCAAGCTTGTCCTGTTTGGTGGAGATGATATTTAATAAAATAAGTAGAAATCCACTAAAAGTTTTGTTTGGTTATCTTGCAATCCCGAGATAATCGTCTCCATGCTCCAAATCCATTTTAAAGCCATTTTTAAGGCATTTCGCGCATACATGAAATGAACACATTTTTCTCCAAAACTATAACAGATGCAAGCTTGTCCTGTTTGGTGGAGATGATATTTAATAAAATAAGTAGAAATCCACTAAAAGTTTTGTTTGGTTATCTTGCAATCCCGAGATAATCGTCTCCATGCTCCAAATCCATTTTAAAGCCATTTTTAAGGCATTTCGCGCATACATGAAATGAACACATTTTTCTCCAAAACTATAACAGATGCAAGCTTGTCCTGTTTGGTGGAGATGATATTTAATAAAATAAGTAGAAATCCACTAAAAGTTTTGTTTGGTTATCTTGCAATCCCGAGATAATCGTCTCCATGCTCCAAATCCATTTTAAAGCCATTTTTAAGGCATTTCGCGCATACATGAAATGAACACATTTTTCTCCAAAACTATAACAGATGCAAGCTTGTCCTGTTTGGTGGAGATGATATTTAATAAAATAAGTAGAAATCCACTAAAAGTTTTGTTTGGTTATCTTGCAATCCCGAGATAATCGTCTCCATGCTCCAAATCCATTTTAAAGCCATTTTTAAGGCATTTCGCGCATACATGAAATGAACACATTTTTCTCCAAAACTATAACAGATGCAAGCTTGTCCTGTTTGGTGGAGATGATATTTAATAAAATAAGTAGAAATCCACTAAAAGTTTTGTTTGGTTATCTTGCAATCCCGAGATAATCGTCTCCATGCTCCAAATCCATTTTAAAGCCATTTTTAAGGCATTTCGCGCATACATGAAATGAACACATTTTTCTCCAAAACTATAACAGATGCAAGCTTGTCCTGTTTGGTGGAGATGATATTTAATAAAATAAGTAGAAATCCACTAAAAGTTTTGTTTGGTTATCTTGCAATCCCGAGATAATCGTCTCCATGCTCCAAATCCATTTTAAAGCCATTTTTAAGGCATTTCGCGCATACATGAAATGAACACATTTTTCTCCAAAACTATAACAGATGCAAGCTTGTCCTGTTTGGTGGAGATGATATTTAATAAAATAAGTAGAAATCCACTAAAAGTTTTGTTTGGTTATCTTGCAATCCCGAGATAATCGTCTCCATGCTCCAAATCCATTTTAAAGCCATTTTTAAGGCATTTCGCGCATACATGAAATGAACACATTTTTCTCCAAAACTATAACAGATGCAAGCTTGTCCTGTTTGGTGGAGATGATATTTAATAAAATAAGTAGAAATCCACTAAAAGTTTTGTTTGGTTATCTTGCAATCCCGAGATAATCGTCTCCATGCTCCAAATCCATTTTAAAGCCATTTTTAAGGCATTTCGCGCATACATGAAATGAACACATTTTTCTCCAAAACTATAACAGATGCAAGCTTGTCCTGTTTGGTGGAGATGATATTTAATAAAATAAGTAGAAATCCACTAAAAGTTTTGTTTGGTTATCTTGCAATCCCGAGATAATCGTCTCCATGCTCCAAATCCATTTTAAAGCCATTTTTAAGGCATTTCGCGCATACATGAAATGAACACATTTTTCTCCAAAACTATAACAGATGCAAGCTTGTCCTGTTTGGTGGAGATGATATTTAATAAAATAAGTAGAAATCCACTAAAAGTTTTGTTTGGTTATCTTGCAATCCCGAGATAATCGTCTCCATGCTCCAAATCCATTTTAAAGCCATTTTTAAGGCATTTCGCGCATACATGAAATGAACACATTTTTCTCCAAAACTATAACAGATGCAAGCTTGTCCTGTTTGGTGGAGATGATATTTAATAAAATAAGTAGAAATCCACTAAAAGTTTTGTTTGGTTATCTTGCAATCCCGAGATAATCGTCTCCATGCTCCAAATCCATTTTAAAGCCATTTTTAAGGCATTTCGCGCATACATGAAATGAACACATTTTTCTCCAAAACTATAACAGATGCAAGCTTGTCCTGTTTGGTGGAGATGATATTTAATAAAATAAGTAGAAATCCACTAAAAGTTTTGTTTGGTTATCTTGCAATCCCGAGATAATCGTCTCCATGCTCCAAATCCATTTTAAAGCCATTTTTAAGGCATTTCGCGCATACATGAAATGAACACATTTTTCTCCAAAACTATAACAGATGCAAGCTTGTCCTGTTTGGTGGAGATGATATTTAATAAAATAAGTAGAAATCCACTAAAAGTTTTGTTTGGTTATCTTGCAATCCCGAGATAATCGTCTCCATGCTCCAAATCCATTTTAAAGCCATTTTTAAGGCATTTCGCGCATACATGAAATGAACACATTTTTCTCCAAAACTATAACAGATGCAAGCTTGTCCTGTTTGGTGGAGATGATATTTAATAAAATAAGTAGAAATCCACTAAAAGTTTTGTTTGGTTATCTTGCAATCCCGAGATAATCGTCTCCATGCTCCAAATCCATTTTAAAGCCATTTTTAAGGCATTTCGCGCATACATGAAATGAACACATTTTTCTCCAAAACTATAACAGATGCAAGCTTGTCCTGTTTGGTGGAGATGATATTTAATAAAATAAGTAGAAATCCACTAAAAGTTTTGTTTGGTTATCTTGCAATCCCGAGATAATCGTCTCCATGCTCCAAATCCATTTTAAAGCCATTTTTAAGGCATTTCGCGCATACATGAAATGAACACATTTTTCTCCAAAACTATAACAGATGCAAGCTTGTCCTGTTTGGTGGAGATGATATTTAATAAAATAAGTAGAAATCCACTAAAAGTTTTGTTTGGTTATCTTGCAATCCCGAGATAATCGTCTCCATGCTCCAAATCCATTTTAAAGCCATTTTTAAGGCATTTCGCGCATACATGAAATGAACACATTTTTCTCCAAAACTATAACAGATGCAAGCTTGTCCTGTTTGGTGGAGATGATATTTAATAAAATAAGTAGAAATCCACTAAAAGTTTTGTTTGGTTATCTTGCAATCCCGAGATAATCGTCTCCATGCTCCAAATCCATTTTAAAGCCATTTTTAAGGCATTTCGCGCATACATGAAATGAACACATTTTTCTCCAAAACTATAACAGATGCAAGCTTGTCCTGTTTGGTGGAGATGATATTTAATAAAATAAGTAGAAATCCACTAAAAGTTTTGTTTGGTTATCTTGCAATCCCGAGATAATCGTCTCCATGCTCCAAATCCATTTTAAAGCCATTTTTAAGGCATTTCGCGCATACATGAAATGAACACATTTTTCTCCAAAACTATAACAGATGCAAGCTTGTCCTGTTTGGTGGAGATGATATTTAATAAAATAAGTAGAAATCCACTAAAAGTTTTGTTTGGTTATCTTGCAATCCCGAGATAATCGTCTCCATGCTCCAAATCCATTTTAAAGCCATTTTTAAGGCATTTCGCGCATACATGAAATGAACACATTTTTCTCCAAAACTATAACAGATGCAAGCTTGTCCTGTTTGGTGGAGATGATATTTAATAAAATAAGTAGAAATCCACTAAAAGTTTTGTTTGGTTATCTTGCAATCCCGAGATAATCGTCTCCATGCTCCAAATCCATTTTAAAGCCATTTTTAAGGCATTTCGCGCATACATGAAATGAACACATTTTTCTCCAAAACTATAACAGATGCAAGCTTGTCCTGTTTGGTGGAGATGATATTTAATAAAATAAGTAGAAATCCACTAAAAGTTTTGTTTGGTTATCTTGCAATCCCGAGATAATCGTCTCCATGCTCCAAATCCATTTTAAAGCCATTTTTAAGGCATTTCGCGCATACATGAAATGAACACATTTTTCTCCAAAACTATAACAGATGCAAGCTTGTCCTGTTTGGTGGAGATGATATTTAATAAAATAAGTAGAAATCCACTAAAAGTTTTGTTTGGTTATCTTGCAATCCCGAGATAATCGTCTCCATGCTCCAAATCCATTTTAAAGCCATTTTTAAGGCATTTCGCGCATACATGAAATGAACACATTTTTCTCCAAAACTATAACAGATGCAAGCTTGTCCTGTTTGGTGGAGATGATATTTAATAAAATAAGTAGAAATCCACTAAAAGTTTTGTTTGGTTATCTTGCAATCCCGAGATAATCGTCTCCATGCTCCAAATCCATTTTAAAGCCATTTTTAAGGCATTTCGCGCATACATGAAATGAACACATTTTTCTCCAAAACTATAACAGATGCAAGCTTGTCCTGTTTGGTGGAGATGATATTTAATAAAATAAGTAGAAATCCACTAAAAGTTTTGTTTGGTTATCTTGCAATCCCGAGATAATCGTCTCCATGCTCCAAATCCATTTTAAAGCCATTTTTAAGGCATTTCGCGCATACATGAAATGAACACATTTTTCTCCAAAACTATAACAGATGCAAGCTTGTCCTGTTTGGTGGAGATGATATTTAATAAAATAAGTAGAAATCCACTAAAAGTTTTGTTTGGTTATCTTGCAATCCCGAGATAATCGTCTCCATGCTCCAAATCCATTTTAAAGCCATTTTTAAGGCATTTCGCGCATACATGAAATGAACACATTTTTCTCCAAAACTATAACAGATGCAAGCTTGTCCTGTTTGGTGGAGATGATATTTAATAAAATAAGTAGAAATCCACTAAAAGTTTTGTTTGGTTATCTTGCAATCCCGAGATAATCGTCTCCATGCTCCAAATCCATTTTAAAGCCATTTTTAAGGCATTTCGCGCATACATGAAATGAACACATTTTTCTCCAAAACTATAACAGATGCAAGCTTGTCCTGTTTGGTGGAGATGATATTTAATAAAATAAGTAGAAATCCACTAAAAGTTTTGTTTGGTTATCTTGCAATCCCGAGATAATCGTCTCCATGCTCCAAATCCATTTTAAAGCCATTTTTAAGGCATTTCGCGCATACATGAAATGAACACATTTTTCTCCAAAACTATAACAGATGCAAGCTTGTCCTGTTTGGTGGAGATGATATTTAATAAAATAAGTAGAAATCCACTAAAAGTTTTGTTTGGTTATCTTGCAATCCCGAGATAATCGTCTCCATGCTCCAAATCCATTTTAAAGCCATTTTTAAGGCATTTCGCGCATACATGAAATGAACACATTTTTCTCCAAAACTATAACAGATGCAAGCTTGTCCTGTTTGGTGGAGATGATATTTAATAAAATAAGTAGAAATCCACTAAAAGTTTTGTTTGGTTATCTTGCAATCCCGAGATAATCGTCTCCATGCTCCAAATCCATTTTAAAGCCATTTTTAAGGCATTTCGCGCATACATGAAATGAACACATTTTTCTCCAAAACTATAACAGATGCAAGCTTGTCCTGTTTGGTGGAGATGATATTTAATAAAATAAGTAGAAATCCACTAAAAGTTTTGTTTGGTTATCTTGCAATCCCGAGATAATCGTCTCCATGCTCCAAATCCATTTTAAAGCCATTTTTAAGGCATTTCGCGCATACATGAAATGAACACATTTTTCTCCAAAACTATAACAGATGCAAGCTTGTCCTGTTTGGTGGAGATGATATTTAATAAAATAAGTAGAAATCCACTAAAAGTTTTGTTTGGTTATCTTGCAATCCCGAGATAATCGTCTCCATGCTCCAAATCCATTTTAAAGCCATTTTTAAGGCATTTCGCGCATACATGAAATGAACACATTTTTCTCCAAAACTATAACAGATGCAAGCTTGTCCTGTTTGGTGGAGATGATATTTAATAAAATAAGTAGAAATCCACTAAAAGTTTTGTTTGGTTATCTTGCAATCCCGAGATAATCGTCTCCATGCTCCAAATCCATTTTAAAGCCATTTTTAAGGCATTTCGCGCATACATGAAATGAACACATTTTTCTCCAAAACTATAACAGATGCAAGCTTGTCCTGTTTGGTGGAGATGATATTTAATAAAATAAGTAGAAATCCACTAAAAGTTTTGTTTGGTTATCTTGCAATCCCGAGATAATCGTCTCCATGCTCCAAATCCATTTTAAAGCCATTTTTAAGGCATTTCGCGCATACATGAAATGAACACATTTTTCTCCAAAACTATAACAGATGCAAGCTTGTCCTGTTTGGTGGAGATGATATTTAATAAAATAAGTAGAAATCCACTAAAAGTTTTGTTTGGTTATCTTGCAATCCCGAGATAATCGTCTCCATGCTCCAAATCCATTTTAAAGCCATTTTTAAGGCATTTCGCGCATACATGAAATGAACACATTTTTCTCCAAAACTATAACAGATGCAAGCTTGTCCTGTTTGGTGGAGATGATATTTAATAAAATAAGTAGAAATCCACTAAAAGTTTTGTTTGGTTATCTTGCAATCCCGAGATAATCGTCTCCATGCTCCAAATCCATTTTAAAGCCATTTTTAAGGCATTTCGCGCATACATGAAATGAACACATTTTTCTCCAAAACTATAACAGATGCAAGCTTGTCCTGTTTGGTGGAGATGATATTTAATAAAATAAGTAGAAATCCACTAAAAGTTTTGTTTGGTTATCTTGCAATCCCGAGATAATCGTCTCCATGCTCCAAATCCATTTTAAAGCCATTTTTAAGGCATTTCGCGCATACATGAAATGAACACATTTTTCTCCAAAACTATAACAGATGCAAGCTTGTCCTGTTTGGTGGAGATGATATTTAATAAAATAAGTAGAAATCCACTAAAAGTTTTGTTTGGTTATCTTGCAATCCCGAGATAATCGTCTCCATGCTCCAAATCCATTTTAAAGCCATTTTTAAGGCATTTCGCGCATACATGAAATGAACACATTTTTCTCCAAAACTATAACAGATGCAAGCTTGTCCTGTTTGGTGGAGATGATATTTAATAAAATAAGTAGAAATCCACTAAAAGTTTTGTTTGGTTATCTTGCAATCCCGAGATAATCGTCTCCATGCTCCAAATCCATTTTAAAGCCATTTTTAAGGCATTTCGCGCATACATGAAATGAACACATTTTTCTCCAAAACTATAACAGATGCAAGCTTGTCCTGTTTGGTGGAGATGATATTTAATAAAATAAGTAGAAATCCACTAAAAGTTTTGTTTGGTTATCTTGCAATCCCGAGATAATCGTCTCCATGCTCCAAATCCATTTTAAAGCCATTTTTAAGGCATTTCGCGCATACATGAAATGAACACATTTTTCTCCAAAACTATAACAGATGCAAGCTTGTCCTGTTTGGTGGAGATGATATTTAATAAAATAAGTAGAAATCCACTAAAAGTTTTGTTTGGTTATCTTGCAATCCCGAGATAATCGTCTCCATGCTCCAAATCCATTTTAAAGCCATTTTTAAGGCATTTCGCGCATACATGAAATGAACACATTTTTCTCCAAAACTATAACAGATGCAAGCTTGTCCTGTTTGGTGGAGATGATATTTAATAAAATAAGTAGAAATCCACTAAAAGTTTTGTTTGGTTATCTTGCAATCCCGAGATAATCGTCTCCATGCTCCAAATCCATTTTAAAGCCATTTTTAAGGCATTTCGCGCATACATGAAATGAACACATTTTTCTCCAAAACTATAACAGATGCAAGCTTGTCCTGTTTGGTGGAGATGATATTTAATAAAATAAGTAGAAATCCACTAAAAGTTTTGTTTGGTTATCTTGCAATCCCGAGATAATCGTCTCCATGCTCCAAATCCATTTTAAAGCCATTTTTAAGGCATTTCGCGCATACATGAAATGAACACATTTTTCTCCAAAACTATAACAGATGCAAGCTTGTCCTGTTTGGTGGAGATGATATTTAATAAAATAAGTAGAAATCCACTAAAAGTTTTGTTTGGTTATCTTGCAATCCCGAGATAATCGTCTCCATGCTCCAAATCCATTTTAAAGCCATTTTTAAGGCATTTCGCGCATACATGAAATGAACACATTTTTCTCCAAAACTATAACAGATGCAAGCTTGTCCTGTTTGGTGGAGATGATATTTAATAAAATAAGTAGAAATCCACTAAAAGTTTTGTTTGGTTATCTTGCAATCCCGAGATAATCGTCTCCATGCTCCAAATCCATTTTAAAGCCATTTTTAAGGCATTTCGCGCATACATGAAATGAACATCA